>NC_056740.1:487946771-488005296 GCF_019279795.1 Protopterus annectens | reverse complement strand
CAAGAGTGATCATCATCAATTAATGTTGTCATAATGTGTAGATGACATGAGTGCCAGCCACTACGTACTGTTGTCATAATGTGCAGCTGACAAGAGTACCCATCATTGAGTATTGTTGTCATAATGTCTTGATTACACAAGTTCTCATCATTGAGTACTGTTGTCATAATGTGTAGATAATACGAGTGCCCATCATCGAGTACTCTTGTCATAATGTGTAGATGACACAAAAGTAGTCATTATTGAGTACTGTTGTCATAATGTGTAGATGACACGAGTTCCTGTTGAGTACTGTTGTCATAATTTGTAGATGACATGACTGCCCATAGTTTAGTATTGTTGTCATAATGTTTACATGTTATGATTGCCAATCGTTCAGTACTTTTGTCATAATGTGTGAATGACATGAGTGCCCATAGCTAAGTAATGTTATCATAATGTGTGGATGACATGAGTGCCATTCCTTGACTACTGCTGTCATAATATGCAGATGACATGAGTGTCCATCCTCTAGTGCTGTTATAATAAGGTATAAATGACACAAGTGCCCATCAGTGAGTACTGTTGTCATAATTTGTGGATGTTACGAGTGCCCATTATAGAGTACTGTTGTCATAATGTGTAGATGACAAGAGTGCCCATCATCGAGTACTGTTGTCATAATGTGTAGATGACTCAAGTGGCCATCGTTAAGTACTGTTGTCACAATGTAGTAACATGTACATGTGGGTATAATAACAGTGGAACACAGATTACCTGAGCTGGCCAAGTTAGCAGGATAGATTGTTGCATGTGTACAATATGCTGGGCTCTGTGTGTTAGGTTGTTGTGTAATGTATATTGTGTGGGAGTGGTCAGTATGTAGGCATGTAGGGTTGTTTCCCGGTGGCCTATGGCCAATACTGTCGATGACAGGGCCTGGTTCTGACAACTGCAGTGCCAAACACAATACATCCCAGCAAGGCCCAATCCAGCAGTAATCCAAATTAATTGTTTGGATGTAATATCTGTCACCATCTGAAAGATGGTCATGGCATGTATGTGGGCCCAGACATACACACAGTACACAGGTGGAAGTATGCTAGACAGAGAGTGTATAAAATGTTACTGTCAAATGGACACACCTTTGGAATTGTACAGGTTCGCAGCACATTAGTTGTCTGTGTAGTATGAAATACTGATGTAGTCTAGCCAAACACTGGCAGACCACAAATGGCACAGTTATGAAGTACTGAGAAACCACTGATGTCCATGCACAAGCCAGCATAAAGGGAATGTCCCATGTATATCATAGCACACATGCACTCAGCTCACCCCACCATCAGCCACAGGTTCATCACAGGTCATATACCTGTTGTTGGGGATGAGTGCAATATTACCCCCACTTCTGTATGGGAATATCCACAGAATGCAGCATGCTGAAGAGGTGTCCCATGCAGGTGTGGCCCTAGCTGTAGGCAGCACCCTGCCAGCATCCACACCAATGGATTAATAAGGACAGAAACTGTTGCCATTAACACCTTGCACACCTACGCTGTCACCCCAGGGGAATCCAGTGGCATGCAACCTGGGACTGTAGGAGTGACAGAATGCACCGGCCTGCTA
Organism: Protopterus annectens; assembly: GCF_019279795.1. Lineage (NCBI taxonomy): Eukaryota > Metazoa > Chordata > Ceratodontiformes > Protopteridae > Protopterus > Protopterus annectens. Next base: position 488,003,691 of record NC_056740.1, on the reverse strand, counting down.
CAGATGGCCTGCATCACTACCAAATGCCCTACAGTCCTCTGCCAAAGGCCTGTCTCACCTGTACTGCCAATGTATGTTATCTCATGGTGTTCCAAATAACTACATAACACAGTCCACAAAACAAAAAATGCAAAGCCATGTAGACATATCCCAGTAGCATGTCCACCATGTTCCACTGCATGAAATGTGAGCCAACCCCTAAATACTGCTGGATTGAAGTGATAACTATAGGGATACTTATCAGATATCACTTGCATAATGTTAGGAAGAGGATAGAATAACAAAGGGGGGTAGAAACATGGATGCCATGGAGTGCATGAAGTCTGAAACTCTGATGTGTGCCCATACTATGCCTGTCTGGTAACCCAGGAATGGGTGGCTCTAAACCTGCTTATAAACCACAATGTGAAGGGGAAATTACCATATATATAAACCCTGCCTCTGAGTAACCTGTATGAATCTGTACAGCTGAGAGGTATGGCCACAACAGGATATGGCCATTCTGTCATGTCGAAAGATGTACAAACATGGAATCCTCAGCCATCACAGTACCAAGGTACTGGACCATTTACACAGACCCATCAGCAAGTGTCTGCAGCTCCCCCTCCAGAATGGCATGAGTGTGCAAGAAAATGTAGGCTGCAGACCACAATACTGGACACGGCTTCATTCATCTTGATTCCCCAGGAAATTACTGTGAGCAAATAAGTATATCTGTCGGTAGTTGATGACATAATACATCACAGTGTAAAACAGTACATATGTCTGAATATCTCTGCTAACACCAAAACCATGTAGCACAAGCAGCACAGACACAATTAGTTACAGTATCCCACTATCCTTTGCCCATTGTGACTACATATTGTCAACCTATCTACTGATATCCTGCAGAAACAGGTTGCTAGCCGTAGGTGTAGAACACAAATTACTGCCCTGGAGTACAACCTACCTGGAATGGATTCACACATTCAGTACAGAAGGTCATACTGGGCATGCTCCCACACTTACAGAAATGAAGCCCATGTCTGGCAACAACAGTGGACTATACATATCTGTCAGTCACAGATGTCTGTGCACACAGCACATTGCACACCAGTCATGCTTTGCACACACATCTGATAGGAATACACACATATATCCAAGGACAACACACTATAATAGGTCAAACATACACAAACAGAAATGTGGGGAAGAAAGAGACAGACAGTGACAAAGAGCTTCCCAGCATGAGGCCTGTCCCACCCACCACACATCCAATTGGCCAATATCACATGATGTGCCAGTGTCTACACTGTAGACATTTGCTTCTGGTAGCCCTCAGCACTATAGGGTCTGTGGTCCTTGTGATAATTGTGTAACATGACAGTACAAGTCATTATTCATCTAGCAGTTGTATACACAGTCCTGTCAAATGTAAAGTTGTGTGTGACTGAGTGTTGTGTGTATGTTTCCAGAGGAATGGTTTATGGCCCATTCACACACACTGCACTCCCCATTGCCCTAGTCTAGCTAGCCTGTTGATGTCAGTCACCTTGAAATACCTCCTTGGACAAAGTGTAGCCCTGTAAGATCTGTGGTGCGTGCAATAACTGCATAATGCTATAGTGTGCTGTACTAGTTAGGTAGAAGTTCTACTCCCAGACATGACAACTGTGAAACTCTGTGTGTTTGTGTGTGCAGGGATCAATGATTTTGAGGCCATTCATAGACACTGCATCTCCCATTACCCTACTTTAGCAAACCTGCTGATGTCATTCACCTTGAAATACACCTGTGGATAAGGGCTAGCCACAGAAACTCCATGGCGCATGCAATAACTGCTTAATGCTATAGTGTAACATACTAGTTAGGTAGGGGTTTTAATCCCAGATGTGGGAACTGTGTGCGTATGTGTAGAGATCAATGATTTTGAGGCCATTCACAATCACTACACCTCCCTTTTCCCTAATTTAGCAAGCCTGCTGATTTCAGTCACCTTGAAATACCTCCTTGGAGAAAATTCCCCCCTGAATAAATATTCTGTGGTGCATGCCATAACTGCATAATGCTATAGTGTGATGTACTTGTTAGGTAGGAATTCTAATCCCAGACATGGCAACTGTGAAATGCTGTGCATGTGTATAGAGAGTGCAATGCTTTTGAGGCCATTCACAATCACTACACCTCCCATTGCCTTACTTTAGCAAGCCTGCTGATGTCATCTACCTTGAAATATAGCTTTGGAGAAAAGCTAGCCCTATAAGATTGGTGGTGTGTACCATAAATGCAGAACAATGTAGTAGCAATAACTACACAGCTATGGGTTTGAATCCCATCTCTGGCAAGTGTTTGTGCGTGTACCTCAAAAGTTATGTCCCCATTTACAGCCAGTACACATCTCAGAGCTTGACTTAAGCAGTCCTGCAGATGTCATCCACCTTACAAGTATCTGTTGCGAAATCTATACCATGTCATGTCAGTCTTGCATGCGGTAAATGTGTAACATAGTTTCCGTAAAGGTTGTTAGATAGAGGTTTGAACCTCACCCCTGGCAAATATAAATGTGTGATGAGGGTAAAATTATTTTTGTGATTCTCACCCACTACATCACCCAATGCCAGTATTTACAATGGCTGGTGATGTTCCTCACATTAGAAGTACCTTGGGACAACTTCCATTCAATAAGCTCTGTGGTGCATGCAATAAATGTGGTACACTGTAGAAGCAATACATAACTAGATAGGGGTTTGAATCTCACTACTGGCGTGTGTGTGTGTGTGTGTCTGTGTGTGTGTGTGTGTGTGTGTGAGTGTGTGTGTGTGTGTGTGTGTGTGTGTGTGTGTGTGTGCTTGTCATTAGTGTCCTATCTGGAGGTTGCTGTGATTGTGTAATGATAGGATGCACTGTGGGGTGGGTTTTGCTAAATTATTATAATGAGGACCTACTATATGTCACAATGTCCATCTTACAAGGACAACAGATGTCAAACAGCAGAGAGGCTGGTGTAGACAATCCATAGCCCTACATGTGACATTATGGATCAGTGAACAATATAGACAATCATTGTATTTCTCAGAGAACACTCTCCACCCATGTCTCTTACACAAACACACTTGGCTAGGCAACAACCACTATATTGATAATTCCCTGCATATTGCCCACAGATAGTAACCACGGTGTGATTGCAGTGGAATACATACCGATTGACCACAACACTGCCACTGACATCAGAATGTACTGTGATGTGTAGCATCTTCTGACTGAGTGTGTGTTATCCAGCAAGTAAAAGGAAATGGCACTCTGTTCCATCCCTACAATAGACAAATGAATGCTTACAATGGTCCTTTGCTATGTTCCCCACTGGATACTTGCAACAACTGTAGAGTCTGCAAATGTAACCCACAAAGGGAACACCATGCCTTATACACATGCCCTGTATGGACAGATGCCACTAACTCCACTGAATACCTTTATCATGCTGTCAATGTAGGTGAAGGCACAACCTCAGTTCCATAGCCAGGTCTCACCACATGAGGTCAGGAATGCCACATCAGATGATAACAATCTGTGCACACAACATGCCCCAGAGACCCCAAGTACACTTCCACATGCCACAGAACATGCATGTGGGACATGTGCGCAACCCAGACACTGTCCATGTTATGGTATATATATCACATACATGGCAAGCATTGTACAGCACTGGCCACCCACAATAGTAACCAAGATGAGTGGATGGTGAATACAATAACCACCTATGTGGGGCAAACCAGGGACTACACCCCTGAGCCACACTGGAGACCATTGTCATGTGGCCTGATGCCAAGATATTCCCTTTGCCTAGCCTTGTACAGCCTTCTGACACAGTTAACTACTACACACCTGTAAGGTAATGAACCCATGCATGTCAGTGCTGGCAAGTGTGTGTGTGTGTGTGTGTGTGTGTGTGTGTGTGTGTGTGTGTGTGTGTGGAGATTAATGATTTCAAGCCATTCACATTCACTACACCTCCCATTGCCCTACTGTAGCATGCCTGCTGATGTCAGTCACTTTGAAATAACCCTTTGGCCATACATCAGCCTGATAATCTCTGTGGTGCATGTGATACCTGCATAATACTGTAGTGTAACAAACTAGTTAGTTAGAAGTTCTATTCCTGACCTTGCCACCTGTGATAATGTGTGTGATTCCCTGAGAGATTGCGGTTGTGTCTTACTTGACACCTGCTTTTATGGACAGTCACATGTACTACACTTCCCTTATGTCTCCTTTATCACTGTTGCTGATGTCACTTACCTTCAAAGATACCTTTGGATAGCTCTCCAACATGTAAGCAGCGTGGCTCATGTAATAACTGCATAACAATGATATAGCAATATATACTAAGGTAGGGGTTTGAAACTCAGTACTGGTAAGTGTGTGTTTGTGTGCATGTTAGTGTGCTTTTGGGGTGATTGTGTGATGACAGCATCCATTGCAGTCTGGTTTTGCCACATCATTATATTGAGGAGCTACATGTTCCATTGTCAACATTACAATGTCAATATTTTCAAACACTGTAGAGAGTGCTGTCATCAACAATCCTCACCCATAAATGTGTACAGCAATTTGCAATTACCATGTGACAGTATGGATTAGTACACAATATAGGCAACCGTCATAATGCCCAGATACCACTCTCTACCCATGGATCATACACAAACATGCTTGGCTCTTACTCTCCTACCCCTTCCTTTCTTAATTTGTCTCTGTCTCTCTCCCTCCCTCTCTGGTGGATGTGGAAAAGTACACCTGCTTTGCTTAGGCAGCAGCTTGAGTTTTGTAAGTGATGCTCATGATCAGCTGATGGCCTGTGCATGAATTGCAGTCCCCCACTAGCTAATTGCATGTGGGACCACTGTGGTATCATTCCTATAGTCAATTGCCCGGAAACACACTCCTATAACTAAGCACTTCATGTGGGTGTTGGCCCTTTTCCTTCACTGTGAGTAGGACTTCATGTGGGTGTTTTACAAACAGCATCACAGAGGGTAGTTGGATATACCTCTTACAACATACACTGTGGAGACAGGCCATCAAACAGGATGGGGATGTTCCAGACACAAAGACAGAATGTAAGTATTGCTCTTCTACATTTGAAGTAATGTTGGTTTAACAGGGTTTGTGTGGATATGGCTGTTCTACATGATTTAATATCTGTCATGACAGTGTTATGTGGTTGAGGAAACTCTCACCTGTAGGGCTGTCTGCAGACTGGCCAGTGTTTAGAGTCTTACATCTTTTGTGTTACTCACACATTTCCTATCTTTAGAAATGCAGTAGTATAGTCTGAGGATTGCAGTCAGTACATGGTGACAGCCATGTGAGTTACTGACTTCATATCCCTCAGAAGACATATGTCACAACAAACCCTGTTACATCAGTAAATGTATGGATTTATCACAGCAACATGTCAATATTGGCCCTGTGTTTGTGCCTCCAGCCACAACTCTGTCAACCTTTGTACATATGTCATGCAGTAAGAGGTGCATATGTTCAGTACACCATTATTTACTGACATCATACCTGATAACAAGCCAGTGAGATATCAGACTGCTAGACATGTTATGTATAGTAGGCCTTATATTTGAGGACAAAACCTGGACATTCTGTTGTAGTGTGTAGAGTAGTGACGTCTGTGTACTTATGGTAATTGTTGACAGAGTGTGCAATGTGAATATGTACCTTGGTCTGTGTACAGACTGTGGTAGATGTCATTGTTCTTGGTCCATCTGATGTTGCATGCTGCTCCAGTGTATGGTACCCTATCGGCATACATGTTTGTAGGGCCAGACCAACACATGTCCCATACTACAGTCAGGCATTGGAATACACTGTGTATTGGCCCAGTATATGTAGGGTAGTGTGTGAGTGGCACATATGAGGATGGTGTTGTTCACACAGTCCATATACTGTAACATTAAGTACATGTACCATGTGTGACTGTGGCTGTGTTCAGATTGGTTGTGGGTATGCACTTTCACAAAGGTGTCTGTTACTTCGTGTTGTTACATGCCTGTAAAGCCTGCTATATTTGCAGGTACATGTGTACTCCCATTAAGAAATGTAGGCCAGTGTTGTGGCAGTCTGCCTGTAGTTTGTACAGTGCTTTGTGACATGCCTAGCAGCTCAGTGTATTTAACCAGTGTGATATTATGTGCAGATACTTGCCAGATGTACTGTTATTAGGCCACCATAACTGTTGTGTATTTCTGACAAAGCAGTGGGATGCTGTACAGATGTACGTCACTAACTAGTGGGTAGTATGTGGGCTTATGACCTCTGCTCCTCCAGTTATTACGTGTCAGGACAGACAGGACTGTGTGAATGCATAAACTGTGTGAGCTTATCTATTCCAATATTTTCTTGATATCTCCATTTACATGGCTGTAAGCATCCACTTTGTCAGGCTTGGTCCACATGTCTTGCACTAAGGGGTTCTGTGTATACTTCTGGACTGATCAGAGTGTGTCAGACTGTCCACATTTATTTATCATATCTCTGCTGTATTTCACAGGATTATTACTGTGATTTCTGTGGTACTGCACTATGATGATCTTATGATGTCTGTCAGTAACTAATGGCATACATGTCAATATCAGATGTGACTTCCCACACATTTCTGTTAAGATAACCCCTGTTACAGTAGCAACATTCTACATTTATACATGCAATACTTGCATAACATCTCCTTGCACTAAGAGGTTGTGACTATTGGTGCTGAGGTATGACTCCACTACATGTTATGGACATATGTTATACATATATGTATATCTATCTATAAATATATATATATATATATATATATATATATATATATATATATATATATATAGATAGAATATATATATGGAAAAAAAATATATATATATATATATATATATATATATATATATATATATATATATATATATATATAATATATATATATATATATATATATATATATATATATATATATATATATATAATATATATGGTTCCCTTTTTAATTTCAAAATACTGAAATCCCGAATTTCAGTATTTTGAAATTAAAATACCGAAGTCTTGAAATACTGGTAAACCAAAAGCACGAAATTCAAAATCTCGAAGTATGGAGCTTTTGAATTAGCTCTTCTGGTGTTGTGGTGTGTGAATGGTAAGATGCGAGTTTGGGTATGTATGTATGTGTATGTCTGTTGGTTAGGGGCTATAGTGTCTGTCAGTGTGTGTTTTGACTGTGATGTGTGTGTGCGAGGGTGTGTATAATGTGTGGGAGTGAGTTGCTTGTGTGTGTCTGGTTGTGTGATATTGGAGTTAGTATTTATAAGTAGGGGGGTGCAGGGGGCTTGCCCCCCCCTACTTATCTGTAGTGTAGGATATTATATTTGAGTTGGGGGGAAGTGGTTTGTATGTGTTTGTGTGTGCTGTATCTGTAGTGTAGCGTTGGGGTTTTGAATTTCGCGGTTTTTGAGTTCCGGTGTTTGGTGTCTTCGGCTATGTAATTTCAAAATACTGAAATTCGGGATTTCAGTACTTTGAAATTACATAGTGAGTCTATATATATATATATATATATATATATATATATATATATATATATATATATATATATATATATATATATACAGATATATAAATATATATGTGTATGTACATGTACACATATATCTACATATGTATGTATATCCATATCCTTGTTATGTGTACCTTCCCAGATGTATCCCACCATATTTATCTGATTTGTGTTTATATAGATATAACAACATACTGATTCAACAATATGTCCACTAACAAGTACTACACAATTGTAGAAGTCAAAGCAGTTGTTCACTACTATTCAGTATGTGTAGTAGCAGATATATTAGAGAAAACAACAAATATCGTTGTAACTGTTAAGGCTTAGTGGTTAACTGCTCTGACTATAGTGTACAAGCTCCTGGGTTCAAGATCTGCAAGTGCTGTTTATTTTGTTGCTAGGCAGAACAAGGACTGTTGGATACAGAGTGGTTAAGGCAGTTTTGAGCAGCTTTAAGTGGGTTTGCGTGGGTTTGCAAAATGGTAATCGGTGCTAACGTACGGTTAAGCATATAAGTGCTTAAACCATTTCAACATCACTTACCAGTGTGCAAATCTGTTTAGCATTTATATTGCAGCAATCATGAAACTTGCTAAGCATGGCTCAGCCCTGGTAACCAGTGATCACACTCCTGTCTGATAAAATAGCAGGGTAATGACATCTTTAATAAGTGTATTTAATTCCATGTACATAACATTTGTCCATGTGCTGTCATTACAGTAGCAAGGGGTGTGACTCTACTGTCTAGGACACCTGAGTATATATGGCTTGTACAACCCTCTTTTTCATTTGATTGTGTTTCATACATAGGTAGTATCCCAGGTTATATGCAGTCACACTCGCATGTAGTGTATCATTACGTTACTACTGTTGACAGTGCTTTCCCAAGTAAGAGTAGATTGCAGATTGTAGTACTGGAACCAAACACCCCTGCATGCAAAAATGGACTCTGTGTCCTCACTATCGTGTTCTTGATGTGTGAGCTGTGTGTCATTAAGTATTTTCTAATGAATATTGATATGACATGTGGATATTAACTGTAGACTACTGTGTGTACAGGACATGTCATTGTGGGCTGCTGTCATGTAGTAATGGCATACCTATAAGTGTCAGATGTCCATTTGTCAACACATTCATCCTAATGCATAACAAGTTGGCTAGCTGATGTCTGTCTGTCCTCTGTACAGATGTGCAGATGTCAAGTATCCATCTTGGCTGCTTACAAGCAATCTATGCTTGACTGACACTGACATGTCTGCCCAGCTGTGTTATGAATGCCACAGCTAGGAATCCCCACCCTGTATGCACCACATGCAATGGATACCTCAACTACACTACCACAGTCAACAGAACATGCTTGGGTACAGGTCTCCAAGACAGACCCTGAGCATGTTATATAATACATGTTGCATACATGTCAGTTGGAGCACCTCACTGGCCCTCTGCAAGAGGCAACCAGATAATTGGATGTTGCAGTTAACTCTCACACTGAGGATCACTCCCATGGCATCAGTTGATAGATGGCCTGTTGGCAAATGGCAGGTGGCATGTTACCACTGTACCCACATCCCCTTCTCTTCCCATCTCTCCATGGATGATATCCTGGTACCCACCTAGGAACACCTGCACCTATGGACCCCAGTACTGACAAATGAGTCAGTGTGCATTACTGAGAATAACAGTGTCTGTGTGTTTGTAAACCTGTAGTTAATAATACCCTGAGGGCCTTCATACCCACTACATCCCCCCATTGCCATAGTTAGATATGGCTGCTGCTGTAACGGACATTACATGTACCTTGTTACACTCTTCACCCTATGGGCTACCTGGAGCTTGCAGCACCAGCACAACACTATTGTACAAATGGGTAGATAGGCATGGGTTACCCTCTGAGTCCTGGCAAGTGTGTGCATGTGTGCAAGTGTATATATTTGTAGGATACATCATTCTGAGGCCACATTCTCCTAATAAAATACACCTTGCCATACAGTATAAGGTATAGTGATGTTTCTGACCATAGAAGAGCCATGACAAAGCATCACCCTACTATCCTTGTGGCATGTGCAATAGATGCATATCCCTGTAGCAGCACTTTTGAGATAGTCAAGGGGTTGTATTTCAGTCCTGGTGAGTGTGTGATGGTGGGTATGTCAGAGTATTATCATGGGATTCAGTGAGTACAATATCCAATGTGATGTGGGTGCTGGGTATACTGTCTTTACACAATGGTACCACCAGTACATGTCCCAAGGTCCACTGTATGGGGAGCACTGTCAACATCAACCATACAGGTAACTGATTACACTATCCAGCCCAATGATGCATGTGCTGTGTGCAACTTATCTGTAACAGAATGAACACATTGACAAGATAGTTAGCACTGATAAACCCAGGTCTCTCAGATGTGTGTATGACTGTTATGTGTTTGTCAATGTGTATATGACAGTATGTCACACTATGTATTGTTCATAAACAACCAGTACATCCTCCATTACCATACTGCACAAGGCCTGGTGATGGTCTTCATTTAACAAGTAACCTGGGACACACCTCATCCCAAAAGTTTTATGATGTGTACAATTAAGGCCACACACATTAGTAGAAATAAGTACCTAGGTAAGGGTTCTACTCTCAGTGTTGCCAAGTAAGTGTGTGTGTGTATGTTCATAGGTTCATAGGTTGGTACTAGGTTATCAGCCCTAGGGCCTATACGAGCCTAGCCATAACAATTCCCTGGCTATTTCTTCCCACATTATTTACTTCCCTGGACCCCTGTCTAGCAGGGTGACTGACGTGATCCCCGGGGTGAATTTCCTTTCTCCCATCCAATCGTCAAGGTTCCTTTTGAAGAGGACCAAAGAGGCACTCTGCTTGACATGTATGGGCAATCTATTCCAGAGTCTGGGGAGTCTCTGGGTCAGGAACCTATCCCTCCAGCATGTTTTGTTTATTGTGATGACAAGGTTTAGATCCCTGGAGCGTGTGGCTCTGAGGGATTGGGATTTCTTTAAGTGTAGCATGTCCAACAGCTCTGGGTTTGACATGACCTTGTATGTTAAGTAAAGATCGCCTCTGAGTAGACAATATGCGACAGAGTATAGCTGGAGTTTTTTAAGGCAGTCAGCGTAGGGCATCTGCTTTAGGCCTGTGATTCTTTTAGTGAGGTATTTCTGTGGCCTTTCCAGTTGTTGCAGATGTCTTGAGAGGTACATACCAAACAGGGCATTGCATTCTATAATGGGTCTAATGAGGGATAAGTACAGTGGGACAATGACCTCCTTTTTTCTGGATGAAAAGCCCTTAGTGATGAGGTGTGCCACATAGAAGGATTTCCTGACTGTTGTGGCGATGTGGTTATCGAAGGTGAGACCACTGTCCACCTGTGTCCCTAAGTCTCTTATCAAACTTTCGGTGTTTAGTGTACTGCCACCTATATGGTAATTCATGGATACATGTTTTTTTTTCCCAAAGGGGATAACTATACATTTCTTGGCATTGAGCTTGAGCCCATGGCTCTGGCACCAAGCATCTGTTTCTGTAAGGCCCTTTTGTAGAGTATCCACATAATTTGGGGATTCAATAATGGCTCCCAGTTTGCAGTCATCTGCAAACTTTGTTATCCAGAGTCCCTTAGTGTTGGCCTGTACTTCAGAGGAGTAGATGGCAAACAAGAGCGATCCCAGGACTGAACCCTGAGGTTCTCCACTTGTCACTTGTCTGGATCTGGATTTGGAGTCAGCTACTTTTACAGTGTGGGTTCTATCAGTAAGCCAGTTAGCAACCCATTGGGTAATGTAGAGATTAATGCCCAGCTTAGTAAGTTTATGTGAAGGGATCTACTTCAGTTTGCAGAAAATACATGTCCCAGGAGGTCATCTGTATGCTAACATTTCACAGGTATCATCTTGTGGAAATTCATTCCATCAAAACTAATAGTAGATGTGCAAATGCCCTCTTTCCCACTGTATATCTGTACAACGATACTGGGGTTGGTATATATTGCTGGATGTGGATCTTGTGGACACAGCCACCATCATTGCGGCTATTGTTGAGTGTATCCCCCTGCTTAGTCAGCTGTAGTACTGTGCAGTTTATGTTAACAGGTTAAGTAGTTGCCAATCACACTATCTGTGGTTCTACACCACACCACACCCTCGAAAGGGTAGGGCTGTGCCACCCACATCAGCACACCTATGTTTACCAAGTTGAGGACTGCACTACATTGGGGAAGGGGACATATACCGTGCCAGTACTATTGGCAATGACATTAAACTAGCAGACTGATTATTTCCCAATGTGATGTTGTGCTTATTCTGTCTTTGTGGAATTACATAGGCTAAAATGGTTTCCCTGCAAAAGTACATATATCCATGTGTACAGTATTCTCTGTGTATTGCATCAACACCAAAGTCTGTGTGTGTGTGTGTATTATACACAAACATTAGGTGTGTACAACACAGTACACTTACTGTTGTCCACTGTAGAAGGGCTGCTGACATCAGCCACTATGCATTCACCTGTAGACACCCCTAAGACCTATCAGGCATGTGGCACATGCAGTAACTGTTATACAGACCTGTGACTTGTGTTCAGTTGTACCCATGATATGGCACAGTCAAGGTGTCACCACAGTGCCATACCCCTTGTAGGAAAAAACAGCAGACCAACATCCTGCTGACACATAGACACATACAACACATACAGAATACATTATGGAGACCACAATCACTCAGTGTTAATAACAGCTATAATGCATCATGGCTGGACAGCTATGCGTCCTGAAATGTAAGCATTAAACGTTCCTGCTGACAACGTTACACAACATTTCATTGGTACACTGTAGTAGAGTCACCCTGTGCATCAGAACCACATTAGCCTGCCCCTGCATTGATGGTATGGATGACAGGGATGTGGCACAGGTATCATCATATGAACAGGATGTGTTGTAAGTTTGCCAAAGAACTAGGCTGAGCCATTTGTTTGACATCATGTATGTGTTAGGGGGTTTCATTATTAATTGAGCTGTGCAGATGTGGTGTATGTAGGTATGGGGTTGCCCTAGCTGTGTTGGTGATGTGTGTGTATATGCATGCACACAGTTCTGCCATGTGGATGTCCTATACAGTGGTTTGTTGGGCAGCTGCAGACTGTACCTGGCAGGGTGTGCAGTTCACCATTTCCGGCCATGGACATGAGAACTGTGCCTGCAAGGGATTCCTCTGGCACTACCAGGTACAAGCCAAGATATGGTGCTCTCCCCTGATGATGACATATATCCACTGGATCCAGGTCCCTCTTGGGATGGGCCAGGGCCACGTTAACATGACCTGCTATATTGTGGAGTGGACACCGCCCTCCCCTGCAGTGCTGGTGCTGGTACTGCCACTATGGGAATGGCTCTGACTTGTTGCACGTCCACGTCGATCTCCACCTGTTGGTGTTGCTGGCCTACATCCACGTGGCCGTCACACTACTCCCACCATATGCTCAAGCACAGACATTCCATGGTCAAGGATTCCCAACATCTCACCCAACCGTCTATCGATGACCTCTGCAAAATAACGGTGGGCACCTGCCAGATCATAGATGTTGTCAATAACAGCAGAATGAGTAGCCCTCTGGAGCTTCAGATCCCGCCTGGTATAATGTCCCATATGTGCCTATGCCTCCATGAGGGCCTGAAAAATGCATCTGGTGACACCAGCTGTGGCACTTCTGCCAGGGTCATGATGAACAGCAGCCCTCCTATGAGCACCCCTGTATACCTGCCTCTATGGTACCTCACCAGGCATATGGCTATGGCTGCTGTGTCCAGACACACTTTCCATAGTCACCAGACTGTCCTGTCCCATGCCACCACCCATCAACTCTCCCTCATCTATGGCCACTGGTGATGGAGTATGTATAGGAAACGTGACTGTGTGTGGGGATGGGGTGGATAACAGTGGGATGTCAAATGATGGCACAGCTTCAGCCCCTGATAACCCTGCCTGTGCCTCACCACACCTATCATCATTGTCAGAGTCTGCATGGACACTGACATCAGTTTGCCTGCAGGGGGGACGCTGTCCCACCTCGCCACCTGTGAGGGGAAAACAAGAACCACACTTTAAGACCTGTATGGCATTGTTTAACTGTAGACACACACACACACACACACACTTATAGGTGAGGTTGCACAAAGATATTACACACAGACCTCTCATTACCCATCTGTCAACATGCATAACATACGGCACTCAACAGCATGCCCTGCAGCTATAGTCAATCCGTGTTACCAACATTATACATCTCTGTGATGCACAAGTTGTGTTAATAGGTGATGCCCCTTCCCCTGGAACACACTGCACCCATGTACACAGTATTGCTGTGCACCTGTTCAGCACCCTGGCATGTACTGTGCACCATACCTCACAGGTATACATGCCATTGCTGAATGTGTATATGTGTGTCAGTTATGTTTGCTCTGCTGCTCACAGCCCCTGTGTGTTTGCCTGACACATACCTGGGATGATATGTGGACAGATGTCAATAGTGAATGCCTAATGTCTGATTTGCAGAGCTCATCATCAGCGGTATATGTATGAGCAATAAAATACAATTACATTGACAATCTTCAAACCTTACTGTGGCTATGAGGAGTGTACACACCCTTATTAACATGGCACCCTCTTCCCTGATATGCCATGGGGCCACAATACTGCATATGTTAACATTACACTAACCTGATATATGGCATAAGACCTGTGCAATCAAATGCAGTATCAAACAAATGTGTTAGTTGTGCAGATGCTAATTGAGATGCATACAATATGTGGGTGCATAAGTGTGCACACCCTTAACATGATGGTTTGTTGCACCAACTGTTAAGTGTACTGCAGCAATCAATATTCCTGGAGGGGGTATACTAGCATGGCCCATCTGCACTTGCCAGTATTTGGTCACTCTGCCCTACAAATGTCCCCCAACTCTGGAAGCTTGCAAGGTCAACTCATATTCACAGTCCTTGGAGGTCACACAGTGCCTTCACTATTGCTGTGGAGTCAGGGTTATGTCTGCCAAAATTCATGACCTTGACTGTGTGCAGATACAGCCATTCCTAGCAAGCTTTGGATGTCTGCTTCAGTTCACTGTTGTGTTTCAGGATGACACCCCTCCCCATCCTCTTCCTTTTTGCAGATGCTTGACAACTATGGGCTACACATGAGTGTCATTTTGCAGTGTCCCAAATTCAGAATACCATGTGTACCGGCCTAGTCCCTGCTAATGAACGGCAAACATACAGGTGTACACTGGCACCAGCAAGGTACACATTGGGATGGCGGGCCTGAGGTGGAGTGAGGTGTCACTTGTGCAGCACATGTATCTTAATTGATACTGTCTGTAGGTTTCAAACTTGGTCTTGATACACCATTATACATTACAACACTTGCCTTTGGGGGACTTTTGATGTTATGCATATGCTACCTGTAGAGAGCCCTGGTTGATGTTTGCTCTGGAACAACTGTCCCCATCTGATTACCCTAACCCAAAGGCCACACTTATGCAGAGTCCAGCTGATTGTCAACAGTACTTGCTAGACATTCCTGCAACTCCCTCAGTGTTGCAGAATGTTTCTAGGCAGCCTCCATGACCAGCTTGCAACGTGTCATCGTCTGTCTTGGATGGCCATCTGTTTATTTTCTACGTTAATGTTGTCCCATAATTCCTCATCACATACATGACTGTCTGCACTAAATGCCATGGTATATGCGATGGTGAGATGAAGCTACATGTCCAACTCCTGTGTGCTACCTGTTTGTAAGATGTATGTAAGCTACGGCTGCCTCTGTTTCAGGTAAGTGGGCACATTTGATGGACAAACATCTTGGAAAGCAGACCATTTCTTGGTGTGACATTGAGGACCTGTTACGTGCTGGAAGGTCCATACTCATGAAGAGTAAATGCTGTCAGTACCTCAAAAGCTGCTTCCACAATATGGTATTTGGAGTGTGTGCACACATCTGCTTCCAGTGTTTGTTAAGGTATGTATTCCCCATATTTGCTGTCCTAACATAGGATTCCATATTACACATTCATTGTTTAAGTTATGACCACATTACAGGTTGTAAGGGTTCTGGAATGTGGTATTGTGATATGCCATTGTGTAGATCTGTAATAGTTGCCATTGTAATAGTGGTATATACACTGTTGTAGCACTGTATAAGGGTGATGTTACAGACATGTTCCTACTGTAGGCCATTTGTCCCACCATTATGTTCATCTCTGTGCACACATCTTGCAATGACAGATTGTTAGTTATATTGCAGGACTCTTACATACCCTTCAGATATGCCACCAGGGTGACCACTGTGATGTAGTGCAGTTAACAGCAGCAATAAGTGAACATGTTCAACATGCATTATGGATAGGTGTGTTAAATGTGTGCATGGAAAATACCATGGCCATAACATGGCCGGTGTATTGGCAAACCTGAACAAACAACACCATACTCACCAGCTACAGGCTGCTGCCCCAGAGGTATACCAGAGGGACCTACATAGTTGCGTGAGAGATGTGATGTCAGTAGCCACACCGTTTTTTTTGTCTATTCCTTCTAGCATGTCGAGGGATCAGTTGCTAGTGTCCTCTCCTGCTCAGCTGGTGAACCTGGGAATATTGAGGCAATGTTACAATTGCCTCATGTACACAGACAACCCTCTCCTCCTCCCACAAAACACAAATACATGCGAGAGATGCAACTATACGGCCAAACTGGAGGCTGAGCTCTCTCAACATAGGACTGGCAAGACCAGTCAGGAGGAGAAGGTTACCACACACACTATAGACCCAGTCTCACATAGTACCATTACAACCTCAAATCATACACATAAACACACAAAGACATACTCGAGGCTCTGAGCAAGAATCTACCAAAACAGCAGAGGTCACCAAAGCAGACACCCAAACAACCACCACCTCAGAGCACAACACCTGCAACACATAGACCTCACAGTCAGAGTGTCAAACAGTCACAGCCCTTAAGGCCAAACACAATGCCAGACACACTAGTCATTGGTGACTCCATAGTCAGACACACTGGCGTCGCGCTCACCAGACTGAGTAAGGAGAAGGTCACAGTAAGCTGCCTGTCGGGCGCTAGAATCCGCCACATAACGCAAGCACTCAGGTCTCTCAACAGCAGGTACAAATATGACTCAGTCATTGTCCACGCTGGTGTAAACGACCTGAGACGTACCTCCTTGGACTACATGAAAAGAGACATTGAGGAGCTCTCTGATTATGTAGCCCAGGCAGGTATGACCCTGACCTTGAGCAGTATCCTACCTTCACCAAGAATGATGCCACAATACAGAGATAAGATGATCAGCTTTAACAATTGGCTTAAACACTGGTGTCATTCAAAGGGGATCCAGTGTCTGTCTGCCTGGGATGACATGCTGGACAAGCCACGCTTGCTTGAGGGACGGCTTGCACCTGTCACCCTGGGATTCCGGATATTGGCAAAGGCTCTTGCCACCCCATAGTGCCTTTTTAGGCAAGGCTCAAATTCTAAACCTACCACCCTAGAACACAAAAGGAAAAAACTAAGGGTAATGCTGCTCAATGCCAGAAGTCTAAATCTCAAAATGCACTTTCGAGGCCCTTCTCAGTATGGAGAACATTGATGTCTGTGCTGTGACAGAAACCTGGTTCAAGGCTCCTGAGAGCACCCCAGCGCTATCAGGTTTTACCTCATATCATGCGTTCCGGCCCCAAAATCCGGACAATACCAAGAAAGGAGGGGGTATCCATATTCATCAAGGACACCCACACCTCAAGACTGGTGGCAACGCACGATGCATCGGAGACCATCCAGGTGCAATTAACCATAGGCAAGACTGCTCTGCAAATTGTAGCATGTTACAGGCCACCCTCACAAACTCAGGAACCTCACATGGCCTTCCTGAAAACACTAGAGGGATAAATGTATCACCAAACACCATCATACTAGGTGACTTCAATTACCCTAATATAGACTGGGAACACTACTCAAGCCCAAACACCTAGCCCAAAAGTTCCTGGAATTCATAAACTAAAATGCCATGGAACAACGAGTCACCATCCCCACAAGAGGAGATAACATACTTGATCTCATCATCATGAACATGGGAGCACAATGTTCAACACCGGAGGTGTACCCCTCACTGGTGAGATCAGACCACAAACTAATCTCGCTGGAGGTCCTCATCCCACCCCACCTGAAATAAAAAAGACCACAGTAAAGAACTTCTCAAAAGCCGACTTCACACTTCTAAAGACTAGTGTGGTCTCCTTTAAGGCCCCCGAGCAGGCGGAAAACAGTACTCAAGCCGCTGAATCACTTACAAATGCCTTCTACCAGCACCTGCAGGACTGCATGGATAAGGCAATCCCAAGCAAAACAAAGACTCTTTGTACCAAAGGCAAGCATCCAGTCTGGTGGACCCCAGCCATAAACAAACTCTACAACAAAAGGAGGAAGCTACTACAAGATAGAGCAAAATCCTTAAAGGTAAGACATCCTTGATCACTATAAGTAAAAACTAACAGCTCTCATAAAATCATCCAAAGCAAATTTCGAGAGAAAAATAGCTAAAGACTCAAAAAGACAATCATAAGGCCTTCTTTAGCTATGTTAGAAACCTGGGAGGAAACTCCCAGATATGCTCAGAGCTAGTTCAAAATGATGTGAAGATTACTGATCCTACAGACATTGCCAACATACTGGCTGACAGGTTCAGTGCAAACTTCTCCCCTCCCCCAAAAGGAGAGATATCTATACCAAATGATTGCAGCCCCCAAACATCTCCAGCGCCCAAGTGAGAACTGCTCTCTCCAAAGCAAAAACACAGCATCCATGGGACCTGATGGTGTCCCGGCTGTGTGCTCCATGAACTCAATGAGGAATTAAACCCACAGCTAGGACAGCTGTTTAATCAAAGTCTTACCTCTGGATACGTGCCAGGAGTGGCGCACTGCAACTGTGGTACCACTTCACAAAGGCGGTGCCTCCACCGACCCTGGAAATTACCGGCCCATTAGCTTGACAAGCCTTATCTGCAAAGCCATGGAGAGGATCATAATGGACCTCATAAATAAAGACATAGGGAATTTGCAGACTTTGGATCCAACCCAGTTTGGCTTTGTCAAAGGCAGATCATGCCTTTTAAACTTGGTTGACTTTTTCAAAACAGTCACCAAAGCCATTGAAAGGCAGTCCATACAGCCTACCTCGATCTGGCTAAGGCCTTCGATACAATACCCCACTCGGGTATCATTGAAAAACTCATCAGCTTAAATGTCAACCCATACATCACAAGATGGGTTGCAAACTGGCTGAGTGACAGAACCCACAGGGTCAGAGTTGCTGGCGCCATGTCAGACTCAAAGCCTGTCACAAGTGGTGTCCCACAGGGCTCAGTCCTGGGCCCACTCTTGTTTGGCATCTACTTTTCCGAAGTACAAGCAAACACAGGAGGGTTATGGCTGACAAAGTTTGCAGATGACTGCAAACTGGGCGCCATAGTAGAAAACACATCTGACACAAATATCCTTCAGAAGGGTCTCACAGAAACGAATAACTGGTGCCAGAGCCACGGCCTAAAGTTAAATGCCAAAAAATGCATAGTCATACCCTTCGGGAAAAACAAGGTTACCCCTAGCTACCAAATAGGTGGCAATCCACTGAGCACAGAAGAAGTTATCAGGGACCTGGGGACCCAGGTTGATAGTAGTCTGTCATTCGACACCCATGTAGCTAAAGTAGTTAGGAAGACCTTCTACATTGCCCACCTTATCATGAAGGGATTCTCATCTAGATCAAGGGAGGTCATAGTCTCCCTTTACTCATCACTCATCAGACCAATGATTGAGTACAATGCCCCATTCGGAATGTATCTGACCCGACACTTGCAGCAGCTGGAGAGGCCACAAAAGTTCCTCACCAAAAGGATAAAGGTTCTCAAAAATCTGTCCTATGCTGCCCGACTGAAAGAACTCAGCTCTATTCAGTTGCTTACCGCTTGCTCAGAGGTGACCTTTGCCTAACATACAAGGCCATGTCAAACCCAGATTTGATGAATATGCTTCACCTCAAAAAATCTAGATCCATCAGAGCCACAAGGGCGGGAGACTTAAACCTTGACACGGCTATTAATAGGACGTGCTGGAGGGATAGATTCATCACCCAAAGACTCCCTATGCTGTGGAACAAAATCCCGGTACATGTGAGGCAGAGCACCTCGCTGGCCTTGTTCAAGAGAAATCTTGACCAATGGATGGGAGATCGCAGATATACCCCAGGGATTACCTCAGTGTCACTGCTCGACAGAGGCACAGCAAAATAATGGGTATAGTTCCCCATACTAAAGGGGTGGCGTAAGCCACAAAATGATGGGCTAGGCTTGTAAATGCCCTCGGGCAGATAGCCTAGTATGAACCTATGAACCTATGAACCTATGTGGCATTGGTACAGGGTGGGAGCAGCATTTCAGTCCATCTACAGTACAAACCCACAATACTACAGATTATGCACATCTGTTATTACTACAATGCAGCAACAGACTATATATATGTTATCTCACATATGCATGATTAAACTCTACAGATGTAGATGGATAAGCAACAGTGGTCTACTGATGTGCCTGTGGCCTTACCTGCATGCTCCTCATCCATTGTGTGGGTAGCACCCACCTCCACAATGCTATCTGCTGGGACTTGTCTTTGCTGGCGGGCAGGTGCCTGGAGGCTGATGAGGAGCTCCTCAGCATGTGTTGGGGGGGCTGGATGACATGACCCCCCCCTATGGCTAGCTAGACCCTCCTAACTGCAGCAGCATGCTGATGGGCGTGGTGGATGAGATCCATGTACCCATGTCAGACCTGCTCATAACTGCGGTTATGCAAGCAGACATTTACCCTGTGGATGAGCTTGTTCCACAGGGTGGTCCTTTCCTGCAGATCATGGGCTGTATGGCCAAAGAAGGTATGGTGGTGCCGCACCAGGTAGTTGACTATGACATAATTTTCCTGGGGGAAATAAACTGGCAAACACTCTCAAGACATGGTGCCTGAAAGACATAAAGAGGAAAAAAGGTCTGAGAACCTCATACTGCAAGGCTATAATAGTTGTTAATTGACATATCTGTCTCCCTCCCACCATATCTGCAACAATAATCTGAACACACAACTCAGTAGGTATGTTCACAGCAAACCTACTGTTGTGACATATATCATATTGTAAGACAAATAGTGCAATGTGTATTAGTGGCTTGTTGCTAACAATGCCACCTGCATACCATTGTAAGGGCCACTATAGTTCCATATATGCATGTGTTCTGTTTGCTATTTGACTGGTCTAAATCTGGTGTTTTGTGTTAATGGGGATATCTATGCATGCTGTTAGAAGTAATCCTGGATTGCGTGGACTATTACTACCCACATATGTTCTATAACTGTGACACAACAGCATGTTTGAGAAGCCTGCTCCCAGCAGAACCACCTCTCCCTTCTCATCTGGCCATGTTACCAGGCCACAGCACATCTGGGACCCACCCCAGGACCAAATCATCTGCTGGTCCTGCACTACCTTCGGGTGGACCCACCTCAGGGGATGGTGATCGCCCCCCCCCCCCTGGGAGCACACATAGACAGGATCCTGTCACCTGAAGTCAGGTCCAGGGTCTGGTGCATAGGGAGCTCCACAGAGACTTGGGGGATGTGCTAGACCACCTTGAGGCCCTCAGTGCACAATTACAGGGTCCGCATGCACCTCCTGCATAGCCCCCAGCTCAGGCACCTTCAGAGCCGTGAAGGAACAGTTGTGACTGCCCATGGGTGGGGAGCTTGGTCCCACTGTTTCCATTTAGGGGCTCACGGGCTTCCACTTTCCAAACACCACTCCCCATCCAAGGTGTTTACCCACCACATGTGTCATATACAGCCACTGTATGCTGTCTTGTCTGTCTTCCAACCCAACCTACCTCCCCAAATATACCTACTATCCTTTCCCAACATACCAATCTCACCTTCACAAACAAGGGCAATGTGTTCCCAACATGGATTTCACACCAGATATAACTGTCCATTTCTCACCAGCTTTCTACTGTATATATATATGTGTGTGTATAGATATATGTGATGTTTTCTGAAACATATCATGTAGCACTGTCATTCAACAGTAGGGGAAATGTATATATATATATATATATATATATGTGTGTGTGTGTGTGTGTGTGTGTGTGTGTGTGTGTGTGTGTTTGTATATATGTAGACATACACATGTGTGTGTGTCTATATATATATATATATATATATATATATATATATATGTGTGTGTGTGTGTGTGTGTGTGTGTGTGTATATATATATATATATATATATATATATATATATATATATATATATATATATATATATATAGACATATATATATATAAATATATTGAGTCTCAAACTGGAAATAAATAAATAAAATAAATAAATGTGGATACAGCCTAACATTAGGGGGGTATATATAGGGACAGATTGCAGGTGAGCCTATTACAAACCTATGACATTTGTGCATGATACATTTCACATTGACACAACTGTCCTGCAGGTGGTAGGGTCTGAAACTCATGTGTCTATCATAACTTCATTACTTCTGCCATCAGTTATTTGCCACACTAATATACATGTCTTGAGGTACTGAACACACATTATGATGGCTTACATCCTGGCATTCAGTGCTGATGTGCACAGTTGACAGGTATGGCCCACTGCCCACAGGACCAGATGCAATGTCCATAGCAGTTGTTCAGCAGGACATCATTATAACTCTTGATGGCACATATAAATCTTTCCACATCATCTATTCCATTATTACAGACCAAGTACTACATTCAATTACATGCATATATGTTTCACATACCTGTTGTAGTATTGTCCTCTCTTCTGGGTACAATTTATGTGTCCCTTGTTTTATATAATTTTGTTTTGGTTTGGTTTGCAGTTTTAATTTTTCTCTTTCTCTCTCTCTCTCTCTCCACTACAGGGATTGAGCTGATTTGAATAGGTCACAGCAAGGATTTTGTAGGTGATGCTCATGATCAAGTGATGGCTTCTGCACCAATCAGTGTTCACCACTTGCTATTTGCATGCAGCCAGCTGTATAGTACTTCCAATTACCACTGTCATGGCAACCCACTACTATAAATTACTATATCGTGTGGGTGTTTTCCTTTTACCTTTCCTGTATGGAAGATATCCTTCCTGTGTGTGGGCAGCAGTTTTACAGACAGTAGGTAGCAATACCTCTTACAAAAGGACTTGCAGACACAAGACAACTACATATTTGTATAAGGTTCCAGACTTACAGGCAGTGTGAGTATTGCTGTTATATGCATTGAATACTGCTAGTTTTACAGGGTGTGTGTGTGCATGCTAATTTTGCATGGAATGCAGTCTGTCTGCAAAGCTATCAACTGTGGGCCTATCCACATGATGGCCAGAGGATTGTCTGTTACATTTTGTCTGTTCACACACAGGTCTTGTCTCTGATATATCAGTGGCATTCTCTCAGTTGAGTGCTATCAGTACATGGCTACATCCATTTGTGTTTCTGACTTTATATTCCTGAGTAAGGGTATGTTGCAACCAATGCTGTAACACCTTCAATATTCACAGTGTATAACAGCAATATTGCAAATATGGCCCTGTGTTCCAGCCTCTGTCCTCCACCTATATACCAGGCTTTGTCCATATGTTATGCAGTAAGAGGTTGTTAAGTAGTGACCTATCAATATGTAGTGCTGGCATTCCTGCTATCATTCCAGTGATGTTGTGGACTCCCACACATATTGTGGGGTATGGTCCATATATATGAGGGCTACAGCTGGACAAAATGTGTGTGACCTTGTACAGTCCAGAGGTCAGTGTATGTAACACTGTTATATGCCATTGTAAGTCATTCTATGAGGGAGGGGTATGCACCGTTTTTAACCTAGGCTGTTACAACATTTTAGAGATATCAGTAGTAAGACACATGAAGGTATATGGCTGTACATTTTCATACATTTCACCATGGGAACAGTGGTGGGCTAGTGCTTACTGTCTTACAGACAATTCTATTTGTCAGTGTGATAGTGATGTTTTAAGTTAGGCATTGTTATGTAACAGATACATTTTCATTGTGAAAACTTAATACTTTTCCCCCTAGGGGTTGAGCACAGAGTGTAATTGAAGGCTGCTGAACTACATGTGTAATTAAGTGTTGATTGATTCTTATCTTCCAGGCAAGTTTTTTTTTTTACTGTTGTACTACTTGAAGGCCTTCATCTGAACAGCAACATATGTTATGCTTTCAGATTACTGTATCAAATGTTTCATTTGAGAGTTGCATCACTCAGTTATTATGTATTTCAAACACCTAACTGCGATATGAAATGGCATATACAACTGAAATAGTACACAAATAAACATTTCTATGTATGCAAACTTGTGTGTGGTGTTATATCCTTTGACTTGTCTGTGGGTATATATTTCATGCAATAATTGTCTTTTGTATAAAAGAATCAAACACTGGCCATTTTAAAAGGTGGCAACTGTAGGAAAACTGGCTGTTGTATATGCTGTGCACCCTCTAAATATATATCTTCTTATATATATCTATAAGTAGTAATATATGTATATGTCTATGTATGTGTATATACATATATATATATATGTGTGTGTGTGTGTGTGTGTGTGTGTGTGTGTGTGTGTGTGTGTGTATATATATATATATATATATATATATATATATATATATAAGGTTATATATATGTCAGTATATATATATATATGTCAGTATATATATATATATATATGTCAGTATATATATATATATATATATATATATATATATATATATATATATATATATATATAATGTGTATGTCTGTGTGTGTATATATATATATATATATATATATATATATATATATATATATATATATATATATATATATATATATATATATATATATAAAATGTGTGTGTGTGTGTGTGTGTATGTATCATTGGGATGTTTACTGCTTCCACATTGTACATTCCCTATGGTACCCAAACTGTTCTGCATGATATGTTATTGATATTGTACAGCTGAGATGGATTACTGTTAACTTGTTGTGGCTATGTTGTGTAGAGTCCTGGGTATGAGACTTGCACGTGTTGGTTATTGTGTTGCTAGGCAGATCTGTTCAATTGTGGAGGAGGGGATGATATCAATAATTACAAGAGGTACTTATTTTGGGCCCCTTCACCCCCATTAACAGTGCCTTTGTCATATATTTATTTTTTGTGTTTATATATATATATATATATATATATATATATATATATATGTATATATATGTATATATATACATGTGTGTGTGTGTGTATGTATATCTATATATATATATATATATATATATATATATATATATATATATATAAAGAGATATATATATATATACATATCTTTATATATATATATATATATATATATATATATATATATATATATATATATATATATATATATATATATACATACATACATATATCTACATATATAAATACATTTCCCCTACTGCTGAATGACTGTGCTGGATGATATGTTTGAGAAAACATCAGATTTATTTACATCTGAAATGGCTTAGTGGTCAATCATTTTAGCTATAGTGTGCAGGATCCTGAGTTTGAGATTTGCAAGGGCTGGTTATTTTGTTGCTGGGCAGAACAGGGACTGTTGAAGACAAAGTGAATAAGGCACTTTAAAGCAGTTGTAAGTGGGTTTGCATGGAGCTTAGCAATGCTTAGGTGAGCTTAGCTTAGCTTACACCCTCTTACGGCTACTTAAACCCACACTAATTTCAAATAAAGAAATGAAAAAAGGGAGATAGGAAAGTGGTGAAATTGGGGCAAGCAGGTGGAGAAACAAGAGGAGAAACAAGTAGGGATGTGCAGGACAGGTGTAGGAAAGGACCATAGCTCTGCATTTCTTTGGCAGCAAAAGCTGCTTTCAATGTGGGCAATTTAGAATTTGGAGCCTCACACTCTACAGGGAGGTGTATGGGCATCATAAAATATGGATGATTGGTAGGGTTAAATTGTGTGATGGGTACATGTCTCTGGGCGAAATGCAGAGCTATGTATGGGACGTGAATTTTTTGTGGGACAGATGCCCTTTTTTTTTTAAGGTGAGAGTGGGATGTTAAGGAAAGATTATTGGTGAGTTTGGTGAGGAATATTTGGTAGGGGTAGTTACATTTGTAAACAGACAAGATGGACAAGACAGCAGGCAGGGGCAGTGTATGACACATGGGGGCTAAACACCTTGACGGGGAGTGTGGTTGGGAATTTGAGGCTCATGAGCCTCCCAGATGGTAGTAGTGGCATTGATGTCCCCACCCGATAGCTGTCACCACTACTCTTTCACAGCCGGAAGGTGGCTGTGCTGCGGGCTGGGCTGGAGGGGCTGCCTGCTCCTCTAGCTGTGCCAGCCTGCCCTCCACCTGGTGCAGGCGGTCATCCAGCTCTGTCTGGAGGGCACTGCACACCATACTACAGACCTCATCCCAGGTGGCAACATCCTCACCACGCCCACTTGCAGGGGGGGGCGAGCCCCATCCCCTGAAACAGTTCCACCCAAGGGTGGTGCAGGACCAGCAGATGAGGGAGGTCTGGGCTGGGTCCCAGACATGCTGGGACCCGGTGCCTCGGCCATGTGGGGTGGGAGAGGCAGATCTATTGGGATCTGCCTTTCCATATGTCTTATGGTGTGGAAATTAACAATGAGTATTGGTTAGTCATGCACAACACATTACAACATTAGTCAAAGTAGCATGCATCGATATTCCCATTTACCCAAAACAGTGCAATTATAACAGTGCCATAGCAAACATAACACATGAATATATGGAATGGCATTCAGGGTTGCAACAGCATGCCAGTTAGTGGTATGCCAGGCAGGCAATAAAATGATTATTCAGCAGGGAATATTAATATGCACACAGTTTAAACAATGATAAACCAAATGGAACAATGGTCCCAGCAGTAGAGGTTTGTTTAGGAACATATCCATGTTGGTTTCAGTGTGATGGTTGGATCAGTTGAGTAGTGGGAGAAGGGAACAGATTCAATTGACAACTGTTATCAAGTATATTTGTCAGTACATTGCTATTCACTACTCTACTTTCTAACCACACTTACAATCTACCTGGGCCATGGGGCTGCTACAGCCCACCAACAGCTGTAGATATCAACAGAGCAATTGTACCGTTATTTTAGTTATACTCATCATACCTGTATTTATACCAATTTCTTTACCTGTGGGCCTGTGCAGATGAACTGTGTGCACATTACATTGCTGTTTCTACACATATTTTAGATTCACATATTGGTTGCAGGCCCTGGAGTGTGTGTTGTGCTTTTCGCATACATCTACTGTGACATTCTCTGTGTGCAGGATTCTTGGCATCTGGGGAAACTATCCATGACAGAGTGACACTTCAGTGGCTTGACTGGGCCAGACTGTATAGTTTAGATGTCTAGCTTGCATCTATTTGTAGGACTGGGGCTGATCAACACAGCACTTGTACACCTTTCATAGTTATACACATCATACTAGAATTTCTATTAGGTTCATAGGTTCATACTAGGCTATCTGCCCTGGGGCAATTATAAGCCTAGCCCGATTCTGTATGGCTTACGCCACCCCTTGATTTGAGTATACTGTGCCCTTTTTAAGGTTTAGTTTACTGTGCCTCTGTCTAATAGTGACACGGCAGTAATTCCTGGGACAAACCTACGATCCCCCATCCACTTATCGAGATTCCTCTTGAAGAGATTCAGTGAGGTGCTCTGCCTCACATGAACTGGAATTCTATTCCAGAGCGAAGGGAGCCTCTGGGTTATGAACCTGTCCCTCCAGCAAGTTCTATTTATTTCTGTGCTGAGGTTCAAGTCCTCTAAGGGATTTAGATTTACTGAGGTGGAGCATGTCCATTAATTCTGGATTTGACATAGCTTTGTATGTCAGGCATAGATCGCCTCGAAGTACGCGGTATGCAACTGAGTAGAGCTGGAGTTTTTTTAACCAAGCAGCATATGGCATCTGTTTGAGACCCTTGATCCTCTTGGAGAGATACTTTTGGGGTCTTTCTAATTGCTGCAGGTGTCGGGTAAGGTACATCCCAAAAGGGGCATTGTATTCTATGATGGGCCTGATGAGGGATGAATAAAGGGGCACGATTACCTCTCTTGATCTAGATGTGAAACCCTTCCTGATGAGGTGGGCTATGTAGAAGGTCTTTCTAACCACTTTGGCAATGTGGTTTTCGAAGGAGAGATTGCTATCAACTTGGGTCCCCAGGTCCCTAATAACTTTCTCTGTACTTAATGGTTTTCCACCTATGTGGTAATTTGTGGGCACATTGTTTTTGCCAAAGGGTATGACTATACATTTTTTGGCATTTAGCTTTAAACCATGGCGCTGGCACCAGTTATCTGTCTCTGTGAGACCTTTTTGAAGGATGTTTGTGTCAGCTGGAGAGTTGATTATGGCGCCCAGTTTGCAGTCGTCTGCGAACTTGATGAGCCATAGTCCTCCCATGTTTGCCTGTACCTCAGAAAAGTATATACCGAACAAGAGTGGTCCCAGGACAGAACCCTGTGGGACACCACTTGTGACCTGTTTCGAGTCTGACATGGCTCCAGCAACTCTCACTCTGTGGGTTCTGTCTTTGAGCCAGTTTGCGACCCATCTTGTGACATAAGGGTTTATATTTAAGCTGGATAGCTTATCTATGATGCCCGAGTGGGGTACTGTGTCAAATGCCTTTGCAAAGTCCAGATAGGCTGTGTGGACTACCTTCCCTTCATCTATGGCTTTGGTGACTGTTTCAAAGAAGTCAACTAGGTTCAAAAGGCAGGATCTGCCCTTGGCAAAGCCGAACTGGGTAGGATCTAGTGTCTGTAGGTCCCCAATGTCTTTGTTTATGAGCTCCATGATGATCCTCTCCATAGCCTTGCAGACTAAGCTAGTCAGGCTTATGGGGCGATAGTTTCCAGGGTCCGTAGAGGCTCCACCTTTGTGGAGTGGGACCACTGTTGCTGTACGCCATTCTGTGGGCACATATCCTGTAGTGAGGCTGAGATTGTATAGCTGTTTTATTTGAGGGATTAGTTCCTCTTGGAGTTCATGTAGGACGCAACCTGGGATGCCATCTGGTCCCACGGAAGCAGTGTTTTTTGATTTGGAGAGGGCAGCCTTCACCTGAGCATCTGAGATGTTTGGGAGGCAGCCCTCTGCCGGGATAGATACTTGCTCTATTGGGGGGGGGGGGGTGGAGAAGTTTGCACTGAACCTGTCTGCCAGGATATTGGCGATGTCTGTGGGTTCAGTGTATTTTTTGTCGTTTAGAATCAACTCTGAACAAGTCTGGGAGTTGCATCCCAGGTTTCTAACATAACTGAAAAAAGCCTTATGATTGTCTTTGGTGTCCTGTGCAATTTTTCTCTCGAAGCTGGCCTTGGAGGATTTTATGATCGTAATTTTTTGCTAGTACTGATCAGAGATACCTTCCCTATTAGGGATTTTGCTCTATCATGTAGTAGCTTCCTCCTTCTGTTGTACAGTTTATTTATGGCAGGGGTCCACCAGACCGGACGCCTGCCTTTGGATGATTGGGTCTTTGTTTTGTTTGGGATAGCATGATCCATGCATTCCTGGAGATGTCCGTAGAATGCATTTATATAGGATTCTGCAGTTTGGGCCATAGTTTCCACTGGCCCTGGGGCCTTGAAGGATTCCACTTCGGTTTTGAGAAGTGAGAAGTTCGCTTTTGAGAAGTTTTTCACTGTGGTTTTCTGGGCTGGGGGTGGGGTCGGGATGTGGACATCCAGTGAAATTAATTTATGATCTGATCTTACCAATGAGGGATATACTTCTGTTGTGGAGCATAGAGTCCCCATGTTGGTAATGATCAGGTCTAGTATGTTGTCCCCTCTTGTGGGAGTGGTGACTAGTTGTTCCATAGCATTTGAGTTTATAATTTCCAGGAATCTTTGGGCTAAGGTGCTGGGGCTTGAGTAGTGCTCCCAGTCAATGTTTGGGTAGTTGAAGTCACCCAATATAATGGTGTTCGAAGAGATCTTCATGTTCTCCAATGTTTTCAGGAAAGCCGAGTGGGATTCCTGACTTTGAGAGGGTGGTCTGTAGGATGCTATAAACTGAAAAGCAGTCTTGCCCACTGTTAGTTGCACATGGATGGTCTCTAATACTTTGTGCAATGCCACTAACCTGGAGGTGTGGATATCCTTGATAAATATGGAAACTCCCCCTCCTTTTGTGGTTCGGTCCGGGTTTTGGGGCCGAAAAGCATGATATGAGGTATAGCCTGGTAGTGCTGGGGTGCTCTCTGGAGCCTTGAACCAGGTTTCTGTCACTGCACAGATATTGATGTTCTCCATACTGAGGAGAGCTTCGAGTGCGTGCATCTTGAGGTTAAGACTTCTGGCGTTTAGCAGCATTACCCTTAGTTTCTTGTTCCTTGTGCTGTCTATGGGGGTGGGTCTGACTTTTGAGCCTTGCCTAAAAAAGGCGCTATGGGGGTGGCAAGAGCCTTTGCCAATATCCGAAAGCCCAGTGGTGACAGGTGCAAGCCGTCCCTAGTGAAGCAACGTGGCTTGTCGAGCATGTCATCCCAGGCTGACAGACACTGGATCCCCTTTGAATGACACCAAAATTTTAGCCAATTGTTAAAATCGATCATTTTGTCTTTGTACTGTGGCATCATTCTAGGTGAGGGTAAGATGCTGCTCAAGGTCAGGGTCATACCAGCCTGGGCTACATGATCAGAGAGCTCCTCTATGTTTCTTTTCATGTAGTCCAGGGAGGTACGTCTCAGGTCATTCACACCAGCATGTACAATGACTGAGTCATATTTGTATTTGCTTTGGAGTGACCTGAGTGCTTGCGTTATGTGTCGGATCCTAGCACCCGACAGGCAGCTCACCGTAACCTTCTCTTTATTCAGCCTGGTGAGCGGGACGTCAGTGTTTCTGACAATAGAGTCACCTATAACAAGAGTATCAGGTGTGTTATTCAGCCTTAAGGGCTGTGGCTGCTTGGCACACTGACTTTGTGGGTTATGTGTTGTGTGTGTTTTGTTTTGAGGTAGCGTTTGCTTGGATGTCTGCTTTGGCGGTCTCTGTTGCTTAGGTAGATTTTTATTTATAGCCTCCGAGTATGTTTTTGTGTATTTATGTGTTTGGTTCGCTGATGTGGTGGGACTATGTGATTCTGGAATTGTGTTGTGTGAGGTTACCTTCTCCTCCTGACTGGTTACACCAGTTTTGAGATGAGAGAGCTCAGCCTCCAGTTTGGCTAAATAGTTGCATCTCTCACATATATTTGAACCTGTTTGGAGGAGGAGAGGGTTGTCCGTGTACATGAGACAGTTGTAACATTGCTCAGCCTCCATATTGGCTAAATAGTTGCATCTCTCACATATATTTGAACCTGTTTGGAGGAGGAGAGGGTTGTCCATGTACATGAGACAGTTGTAACATTCCCTCAAAATTTCCAGATTCACCAGCTGGACTGGAGAGGAAACCATTGACTGACCTTTGGACATGCTAGAGTAATAGGGAAACTGAATTTAAGATGGACCAATAGAGGACAGGGTAATCGTAGAGAGTATAAGAGTAAGTAGTGCTTCTGGTTTAATAGTGTTAACTTGTAGGATTACTTAACTGGACCAGTGAAGGGCCTTAGAATGAGAATATGGTGTTTAAATTGAGAGATAGAGCAGTTCTAAGGGAAAAAGTGAAGAGCAGACTTTGTGGAGCCTGGAATAGTTTAAACCCAATTAGGCGGCGCTGCCCGCTGTTGCCCTATGCACAAAAATGCGCAAAACCACGCAAAAGAGGGTTTTAAGAGAGGAAGATGAAGGAGTTTTGGAATTGACCCAAAATGGCCAATAAAACTACAGTTTCAAGTCAGCAACCACTCCCACAGGGACAGGCAGGCTGCTCAATATTTTTCACTGCCACTGATCAACAGAGAGACTTCCCTTTAGCCCAGGCAAAAAATGGCCTCACAGAAACTTACAAACAGTTCAAGAACAGCAAGACTGTAACTGAACTTTTTTAAATCTCAGAAAAGTGGGAAAAAGCAAGATTTTTTGGGGGTTTTTGTTTTTCAGAGATAGCAGAGGTTCACAAGTATCAACAAGTTATAACAGTGCAGTAAATGACCCCACACAAGAGTGCTAGGCCAAAGACAGATAAAATGCAAGTTTTGAGAAAAAAACGATTTTAAAAATAAGTGCAAACAGGAAATTCAGTAAACAGCTCTAGGTTGTGCTCTAAATACAGTTACTAATGCAGAAATCAAATTTAACAAGCCAGAAAATGCTCAAAATAGGCGGCTATGCAGAAAAACTTAGCAAATAAACAGAGGAAAAATACTTAAATTCTCAAAAGTGGCTCCTTTCTTCTCTCAGCATTTTCTCCTCTTGGTGGGTGCTTCACCAACAGCCAACAAGCCTGAAAAGATGCCAAAACCACAAGATGTCTTTACCTGTGTACCCTGTATGGAAGATGTATGTGTTGCAGTACATTATTTTTTCTCTTCAGATTGCAGTTCACAACTGTAGAACCAGACTGAGATGTTGGTGGCTGTCCCTGGATTCGAACCATGGTGTGTGTGTAGAATTGAACTATAGGCCTAGTCCTTATCAGACTGAGCTACTGGGGAGGTGTTGTGTGTTGCTTGTGACATTTCTATCTAGTACATATTTTTGTGCACAGTACTTTTATTATGACATGTTGCATTATTTGTTTCCCATTTTCAGTACAAATTATGTATACAGAACAGACATTGGCGTCACTGTTTGTGAAATGTGCACATTAGCTGGATTCCACATTTGACTGTTTTACAACTACATCCTGCAATTTAGATTCCTGAGTACACAGTGTAGGTTTTAAGCCTGCACCTGTTAGCCTTATACATTTTTTCAGTACATTCACAGCTACATACAGCTAAAATGGAAAGGTTAACACAGGACAATGCTGGCAGACAAACAAATAAAACACATTCTGATGGAAATATGTACTGTTGCTTTTTTCAGTTATTTGACATGCCCATTCTAAAGTATTCAGACAAGCAGTGCTAAATCAGTTCAACTCAGTTAATGCATTCTGCAGGGCATACACATTTCTATTTTTCAGGTACAAGTGAGATGGCACACACCAGTGTTTGGGATCACCTTAATTAGTTTTGACATACATATCTGCGTACAACTCAGAAATCCACAATTACTATTCCTGCATAATCTGCACAAGGGAATGCTTTTCATTTCTAACTGTTACAGTAGCCCTGACATGGCACTTTCTTGGCAGGTTCACTCAAACTCACTCATACATATGCTAATATTCCTCTCCTGCATATTGTACCTTGTTTGCTACTGATATTGGTATTATACATCAGCTGGGAATACTCCATTGTAACACTGGCAGCCTGACACAGACATTTATTCCTGACTTTTACAGCACAATTATATATACAGGTGGTACTACCATTACTATAATTTTGATTTCTTACTGCTAATAGTAGGGGGTATTTTGTACTCACCATACTGCTGACACAGCCGGGCCAACTGCTGGGCATGAGCCTCAACATTCTGGGACATCTCTGCAGCAGCTGTATGGGGAGACATCACACATTAATCACACCTGCACAGTCACAAGTTGAATGTTTTATATACTTAGTTAGGGATACAAAAGACTGCATACTTACAGACAAGTGGGACATCCTGTGCTCAGACATCTTGGATCCACTGGTCCATGAGTGCACCCCTCTTCCACTTCAAGTCATTATAGTGGTGACGTACCTGCTCAACAGTCCGGGGTATGCCAGTGGCACTTGTGAAATCATGTGCAAGCTGGTCCCAGGCCTCCGCTTTGTACTGCAAACCCTGGTATTGGCCCTGCAGCAGCCTGCCATCATGGTTTTTAACTTAGAGCCAACCATGACCCTGGACTCCTAGATGCACCAACATTGTGCTCAGACATGAACACCTTCACCAATGCCGGACATTTTGGTCCTGCTGTGAGCAATCCCAGATTGTTATGGCTGTATTCCTGCCTGTGCAGTTTAACTATGGCAGTTTTCCTGCACTTTTTCTTGATTAGCCAGTTTTAATATGGTGAACTATGCTTAGCAATGCTTACACCAGCTAAGCACAGCTGACAGCATGTAAGCAATGCCTACACTAGCAAAGCATTGCTTAAATCTATTTTTTCATTAAATTTATAAATTATTTTTTACATTTATATTTTACATATTTCCACCCCTACTTTGCTATACATGAGCCATATGATTGACATCTATCATTCAAATTCCTTAAAAGTTTATTAAATAATTTGTCAGAGGGGGCATTCAAACCAAGCATGTTTTACATGCTATACCATGGCAGTACCACTACGCTACAGCAGTCTGATGCCATTTTCTATCACAGTAGCACTTGTCTATCATTTTCAGGGTTTCAGCCAGGCTAAGCATAGCAGCACACCACGCAAACAAGCTGCGCACCGCTTAAATTTCAGATTTATTTAATTAAAAAATATATATTTGTTTTAATTTTTAATGCTTTCCTCTTGCCCTACTGCTTCAATGCATGTAGGCCAAGAGTGTATACATTTGGGGGTGTGCACTTGAATGCTGCTGTCTTCTAGGTGTTTGTGTTTTGTTTTTGTTTTTTTCAGTGTCCATGGACACTGAAATGTTAGCTACTTACATTTCAGTGTCTGCAGACACTCGTTTACTATATAATATTATAGCCAGGCTCTAATATTATATAAATTGACACTCATCTGTGTCACAAAGTGCTGTATGGCACTTTCTGAGTGAAGGGGGCATGTTACATGTGCAGGTACTGCTGACACATGCCGCCTGCACTCGCTCCAGGTGCATGTCCATTTAGATTAAAAAGCAGTGTGCCTTCATGATATGCAAGGTGCACTGCTATTCTAAATGGACACAAACCACTCTGTGCAAGAATAGTCTTATTCTTGCATGGAGCTTCGTGAACCGTGGGGATTATATGGAAAATTTTTTGTGACTATAAATGGTGTTAAAAGATCAAACCAGATTTTTAAATCTATATTTGCATTAATATATTTATTTTTGCATTAATGTAATAATTTTCCTAAATGAGTCAAGGTAATAATCATACGAGTTTTAGTTGGTTTAGTCAGGTTATACTGCATACTAATACATAATACGTGCCATGGCAAATTGTTTTTATCTGTTTGAAATTTTTTTGTAAATCAAATTCATTTATTGATATTACAGTTAGTAATTCTTTTCAATTTGCAGAATAATTTGGACTTATCCAATCTGAGATTGTTTTAGATATTGATGCTTTTATATATGTTTATATACCAGGAAAGTTTAATCCTCCCTGTTTCCATGGTCTGATATGATCTATTAAAGCTATTCTGTTTCTTTTGGGAAACCATAAAAATTTTGTTCAGCATGAATTTACTTCTTTAAGTATATTCCTTTTGGTAACAGTTATATAACCAAGGCTATATATAGGATCGGTTTACATATGTTTGTGTGAACGACATTCTGATGGCTGCAATGTGCTGAACATCAGAATGTCAAGTGCACAAACATTTGTGAACCAGATAGTCGACTACACTTATGTGAATGCACTACTGCATTCACGTAAGTGTAAGTCGACTATCTGCATGGAGATCGCAGTACAGTGGGGAGTGAAAATTCATCCACATCCCCACTGTAGTGCAATCTCAGAGTTAGAATATATAAGTAGGGAGGTGTGGGGGCTTGCCCCTCTGCAAAAATGTGATTTTTTGTATAGGAGTCTGATTTACATCAGCTCCTATACAGCTATCATGTGGTGGTTTTGACAACAATGTCGAGTCAAATGCGTTGAGCATTTGGGTCGTCATTGTCACCATTTGTTATTTTTCATTTTGATATTACTATTCGTTTTTCCGAATGGAAAATGTTTTTCCATTCAAAGAAACAATAGTAAACCTATAGGACCTTGGGCAGTAAAACCATTTTTATTAACTGTTGTCTATCTTCAAATGTTAATATTATTTTGTTCCATTTTTCCACAGAGATTTTAATTGTATTGATGATATTATTGTAGTTTTTTTAGACTAATTCATTATTATCCTTGCATAACTCAATTCCTAGATATTTTAAGGTAGATTCTTGTTTCCCTATGATGTGATCCCCCTTAGTCTGCAGTTCTTTTAGTTTTTATTTAAAAATAACAATTTTGATTTTGATTTATTGAAATGGAGTCCTGAAGTCATGTGAAATTTGTCAATTAATATATCTAATTCTTCTAATGTCTCTTTTGTATTGGATAATGTTAGTAACATGTCATGAGCAAATAGCATTACTTTAGAATTGTATTGTTCATAAACATCTATTTCTTTTATTTTTATATTGTTACAAATTCAATCTGACAATATTTCAATAGCCAGAGCAAATATAATTGGTGACATGGGACATCCTTGTTTTAGTGCCTTTTGTTATATGTATAGATTCAGAGGTAAAAGGACCTAACTTGACATAAGATAAATTATTTGTATATGTATTCTTTAGGAGATGAACAAAGGATGCAGGAAATTCAAATAACACCAACATTTTGAATAAATAGTCCCAATTTAGGGAATCAAAGGCTTTCTCTATATCTAAGCCAATTATGAGTGTTTCTTTATTTTCTTTATTAACATAATCTATAAGAGAAATTATCCTTTTAATACTGTCATGTGTGTGTCTATAATATATAAATCCAGTTTGATCATTATTTATTGTTTTGGATAGTGGTATTTTCATTCTGTTAGTTAATATTGGCATACATATCTTATAGTCATTATTTAATAATGATATAGGTCTATATGAGGTACAGAGGTTTGGGGATTTGTTTTCCTTTAGGATTGGAGTGATTAAGGAATATCTCCAGTGTGACTAAATTTCAAATAGTTTTATGGAAAAGGGATAGTATCCTTGAAGGAAAAAGTTTATATATTTCCATAATTATGCCATCTATACCTGGAGCTTTATTATTTTTACCCTCTTTTATTTTATCTGTAATTTCTTTGTAGGATATGGGTGCTTGCAGATATAGTTTTAATTTTACTGGTATTTTTTTAGAGTAGAACATTTTTCATCTAGATTTAATTGATCAATATGTATATTTTCTTTTTGGAAATGTTCCATATAGTGATTTCTATAGGCATAAAGAATGTCACCTATATCTGATACATTTTTCCCTTTCTTTTCATGGAAGATACTTTTAATGTTATTAACTTTTGATTATATTTTGATTCTTGTGGATAAATTATGTAGATATTTGGGGAGAAGTGACCAAGGTATTAATTTTTAGTTTTTCTAAAGCTAAACTAGTTTATTGTGTTAGAATTCCATTGTATTTATTGTTTAATACTTCTACTTTCTTTTTCATCTCCAAATGATTTTGATTTTTGTCAGCTTTTACTGACAAAAGTTTGGATTGTAGATCTAATAATTCATAATCCCATTTGTGACGATTGGGGAGAGATGGGCAAAGGCTGCCAGCCTAGTCAAATAGAATTTTATATATAATTCTGGCACTTGTAAATAAATGTAAAATACAGGCTTGTGTTTTTAAATATAAGAAAACACTGTAAAATGTGAACTTCAAATTGTTGCAACATTGCAATCTGCTATAAGGAAAACCAAGCCAAGTATTTCAAATGCGTCTTTTGAAATTCAAAAGATCTTATGAATCTCTTTATTGTTTTACAAGTCAGTTCCAGTGTGTCTGGATGAAGGTTTCATGCCCATTGTTTTAAGGCTAAAGTTTATGAAAGAATTTACATGTGGAAGGTGCTTTATTGCTCTGGTTTCTGCTAGAATATATATGTGAAATGCCTTGTATTGTAAGTTTCTTAGCAGGTGTTAGATTGTTAAATAATGCAGTTTGTGGCTTGAGAACTCAGACCAGGTGTTAAGATGATGCAATATGAATACTGGGAAAACCTAAGTGTCAAAAATGATGTAATTTGGGGAGGGCCTTAGAGACATGTGTGTTAACAATGTTTAAATACAATTTTTCACAAGAGACTGGGTGCATTTTGATCTTGGATATCTAACTCAGCACTCTGCCTATGCTCACATGCAAGTTTCTAGCACTGTGATTTCTTGTAGGAATAGTTAAAGCTAGTAAAAATTAATTAGGTATTTGTCTTTGTAATCAGACCTGTCTACTGTATTATTTTAAGTTTCTGTGTGATCTCTGAACTCTTATATATCTCTGTGGTGTAGTAGTTTTGTCTTGCGTTTTAATTATTTATTATTAAATATTTTAAAAACCTTTACCTGTGGCTGGTTTGTGTAGAACTAAGCTCTGGAGTACATTGCATATTTATAGAGTTTATTGTAACAGGCCATTCTAAAATAAGCCTTAGACTGTATAGTCACATTACCAACTGGATAATAATATTGCACAGTAATAATTGGACACCCTTTTAAGGGCCTTTTAGTAGCTGATATCATTAGCTGTGTGGTGGCAGGGATTACTACCGTATGGTCTGGGTAAAGGGGCACAGCTGGAGAATCTGTGTCAGCCTTTCCCAGGAGTGTCTGTGAAGTTGTATAAATACTTATCTCAAAGTGTGTGTGTATTGTGTCAGCTACTTGGGCAGGGACATGAAGCACTGGTTGACTGAGAGGGTACTTGAGGTTTTAGCTTGCCCAGCTAGGCTGAGACCTGGACCTTATAGCTGTGCCAGTGGGCAGTCTTATTGGGGACCTGGTGAGCAAGGGAGCAACCAGCCCAGGCTGACTGTGATCTCTGTGTGCACTTAAGGGAAATTGTACTTTATTGTGTGTATTAGTTATCCTTTCCTCTCTTATAGGAGATTACCTCCCTGGTCTTAGTGGTGAGGATTGAGGCTCCTTGATTGCTGGGCCAGGGCATGGTCATCACACCATTCTCTGATTTTTTTATACCAAGTTAGGGTTTTACCATATATGTAAACTTTTAATGAGTCCCATATCATTATTTTATTTATCTCTGTGGTATAATTAATATCTAAGAAGAACTGTAATTCAGATAATAACCAGGGTTTGAACTCTTTAATTGTAGTTATATATGCTGGAATTCTGGAGTTAAAGATTAATGGTTTGTATCCATTTTGAAGTTTTAGTATCAATGAATTGTGGTATGAAAAGCGGCAAAGAGTGTTTGAGAAATTAATGATTTTAGAGTGCTAGTTATGGGCAGCAAATATTTTATCTATTCTAGTTTGGATACCAAATATGTGATATTGATGGGAAAACAACAAAGCTTTATCTTCTTTTAATCTGAAAGTATCTACAAGATGAAATGATTCTACCCACTTGTTTAAAGCTTTTGATACAGCAGATGTACGCAGCGGTCTTTTATTTGAAGTTTCAGAAATATCAAATATACAGTTAAAATCCCCTTCTAATATTAAGTTACCTTTATAATTATTGGAAATGAAATCTGAGTGTTTTTTAACAGTTCCTGTTCCAGTGCTTGGGAACCAGTATAGATTGGCTAGGGACCATATTCTATTATATTTAACTATTACTAATGTCATAAGGCCTTCTTTATCTTCATACTTATAAATGATGTGTGGGTTAATCACATTTGTTTTCCATAACATTGTTACCTCTTGTGTCTTTGTCTTATGAGTGGATTGCACCAACATCATATATTCCTTAGGATTCCATTTGTAATTGGCATTTGTTTTGAAATGAGTTTCTTGAAGGAAGACAATTTGCGCTTTGTTCAGTTTGAAATATTTCAGTAGATTTGATCTCTTGCTAGGATTGTTTAAGCCATTGGTATTTAAAGATAATAAAGTTAAATCCATCTTAGGTTATTCAGACTATGTATGTTTTTGTTTTATTGTGACTATTAAACATTTTCCTCTGATAACGGTAAAGTATATGTTTGAGCTTTTAAAGGAATTTATCAGTTTTATACTTTGAGTGTTTACCAATAAAGTAATGTTTTGGTCAGGCATACTAAAAATGTTTTTGTGAAATAAATTTAAATTAATAAATGTTAACAAAACTAAGATCTACACTAGCTATGGAATGAAAATCATGCCTAATCTGATGGATAAAGCCCATCAGATTATCACTCATACCTTGACAATCCAGAACATCTGAGCTCCATAAATTGAATTATCATATGGAAAATATTAGTAATATGAATAAGCAATATATATATTATTTTGAACAAATATAGTACTATTGTAGATTAGACAGAATTCTAATACAATTTAAATGTTTACTTATTGTATAAGCAATTAATATTTACATGAATGATAGATGACAAGTAATTCAATTATGGTAAAGCAGGATTTATCATATATAAAACCTCAGTAAAATATATCACACAGTTATTTAACATATTCACTCTTATTGATGAAGTCTTTCAAAACTTATTACTTAATATAAATAGATGGTAATGATACTTATACCTAATGTTTATAATACAATGTATTTTACTGGATATATCATAACTTATATTTCATTGTTTGCCAGCATTTAAGTAATCACTGTGTTTGTTGTTAACTTACTTAAAACATCAAGTTTGTTTTATGTGAACATTGATGAAAGTCAGTGCATTTTAATTATTAGTGCATCTTTATTTCCCCCATTTCCTACACATAAGGATTTTCATATCTGTCATTTCTTATTATAAAATGAGAGAAATTATAGGTTAAAAACAACAAATTCACTTATTGTGATTAATGATTACAACTTCACTTTCCATATTCATAAATTGCCATTTTATGACATATACTCAAAGTTTTAGATTTAAATGGCAGCATTCTATTTTGTATAATCAGCAAAGGTTAAACTGAGTGATTATTTAAGCAACCCATGCCTGGGTGTGGGTAATGCTGGATTTACCCATGGTTGGTGTGGTTTGGTCACTAGGGTGAAGCCCGAGTGGCCAAACAAAGACAACCATGGGTAAATCCAGTATTACCCACAACCAAAAGTGGGTTATTGCTATTATACAGTGTCATTATTTAAGAAAAAATACTTACTTTTCTTAAATAATGGCATTGTATAATGCCTCCTTGCTGCCCTTCCGCAGCTGTCCAGTATTCTGCGGCAGTTCTGATGTACTGCGCACGCTTATGGTTACACAGTACATCAGAACTGTGTGTGTGGAAGGAACAGAGAAAGGAAGATCTCCGTTGCTTTTAAAAACTTGTCTCGCTATGTTAAAAGAGTTTAACATAGCAAGGTAGCTTTAAAAAAAGCAACGAAGATTTTCCTTTCTCCATTGCTTTTCTTTTAAAACTGTTATGCTATGTTAAACAAGTTTAACGTAGTGAGACAGCTTTAAAAAAAGCAACAGAGAAAGGAAGATTTCCGTTGCTTTTTTTTTAAGCTATCTTGCTATGTTAAATTTGTTTAACTTAGCGAGATAACAGCAACGGAATTCTTCCATTCTCCGTTGCTGTCCAAAAAAAAAAAAAAGACTTATATTAATGGAAAAAGTCTGGGTGACCGGAACTTTTTTCCATTAGTATAAGTCTGATTTACAACATGCACACTGACCAATCAGTGTGCACGTTTTTGAATATTAATGGGGGGTCATTGTATAATGTCAATTTAATACTATTTGTTCAGAATGTGATTGTTACATTCTGTGACATTCCTAGTCCAGGCTTCTATTGATTCCCTTGAACAACTTTGTTAGTTTGATGTCATGTATAAAACATTAGTTACCTTGGTAACAGCTTAAGTATTATGCATGGTCAAGATGGGTTACAAAACCACAATTCAAGTTAAAGCAGTTATATGACTTGCACATTTACTTATATGAGAAAATGATCATGTTCCTCCTTGATGTTCAATATA
Source organism: Protopterus annectens (assembly GCF_019279795.1). NCBI lineage: Eukaryota > Metazoa > Chordata > Ceratodontiformes > Protopteridae > Protopterus > Protopterus annectens. The sequence goes on along the minus strand of NC_056740.1, from coordinate 487,962,143 downwards.
GTGTATGTCATTTATGACAAGTTAAAACAGTAGTGTTATTATCACAAGCCCATGTTATTAAACTGAGTTTCTATTGTCAATTTAATACTATTTGTTCAGAATATGATTGTTACATTTTGTGACATTTCAAGTTCAGGCTTCTATTGTTTCTCTTGAACAACTTTTTCAGTTTGATGTCATGTATAAAATATTAGTTACCATGGTAACCGCTTAAGTTTTATATGGTCAAGATGGGTTACAAAAACTACAATTAAAGTTAAAGGAATTACATGACTTGTTATGCATATTTACTTATATAAGAAAATCATCATGCTTCCCCTTGATGTTCAATGTAGTGTATGTCATTTATGACAAGTTAAGACAGTAGTGTTATTATACGCAAGCCCATGTTATTAAATCCTGTCTTTAATATCTAAATTCAGCAGACTGCTTCATTTTATATGACAATTATATATTTTATGTCTAGACATATGTTACATAACTATTGTGTGTGTGTGTTTTTTTTTTTTTTTTTTTTTTGGCTGTTGCTTAGTTACTTGAGAGACCACAAGCTGTAATGCTTATTCTTATTATTAGCTCCTTCGAAGCATGTTTATACAGTCCATAGACTTCAAATGATGAGACCCTTCTGGTTTCTTATTTGTTATAAGTATATTTCCATCCTTACATACACACATATCAGGACTTCAAGCACGGGCAACAATGCCCATCCAGTTTTGCCAGAATACCATTCACTAGTTCATGTGGTGCATTTCCAGGCTGTTCTTAAAATATCCAAACCAATATTTGTCCTGTTCCATTTTACCAGCCTGTTCCATGCAGTGGCCACTCTGCTCGTGAACCATTCAACACACCTTCCATTCCCACAGATATTTCCATGAAGGAAATCTGATGACTCTCTAGCACTTCCCAGCATCCCCAAACACCCCTAGAATCAGCTATCCCCCATATGCCCAACACGTCTGAGCCATCTCACCTCCCAGACCACTGAAAAGGGTACTGCACAAGACCAAATGTTCTTAGTCTTTCACAATAACTCAGACTTCCACTCTTATGTAAGTCCTTAATGTGTTTGTACCAAAATACATTTTAAATATCAAATTGTACTTATTATTTATTTTTATCAAGAATCAACTTAATGAGCTAAACGAAGTGTTGGGAGATCATCAATATGTGCACTTGTGGTTTAAAACAGCCCTTTTATTTTTTATATATATATATATTTTTTTTTTTTTTTTTAAACCAAAAACCTCATTGCTGAGAATCATCTTGGAAGCTGCTCAGAGCCATTAAGCATTATCGTCACTCTGTCTCCATTACCATAGCAACCTGGGAGCATCTGTTTCTGTTAGTGTGTCTGTGTACTGCATATCAGAGGCTCATGATGCACCTGAAGCAAAGCTTCACGTCACTGCAACTTCAAGCCTAAATTCCCTCCCTTTCAGCAAGGCAGCAGCCAGGAAAAGAATGGAGAGCAAACAGATAAAAAAAAACTCCCAACAAGCAGCCACAACAATCTTCCAGCCTTCTCACCTCTCGCTCAGCAGATGTATAAACAAACTAGTCTCTGTCAAAATATCCCAAATCACAGTTTTATCTACCCCTTTCCCCTGGAGCCAGGCTAAAACACCAAATGTCTCTTCCTAATACACAAGCATCAGTAAACCTTGATCACAAGCCGCAACCCACAGCTTCCTGGAGATGAAAATGGCAACATACAACAGCTGCCAGACACAGCTGCATCCACACATACCATGCCAGGCTTAATCAAACTGCACTAGAAGCTATGATACCTGCCATAATTGATATTGCCTATGTTTAGACAGAATAATAATGACATTTGTACTAGCTGCCCGACACAGCTGCATCCACACGCACCATATCAGGATTGATCAAACAGCACTTGAAGTTCTGATACCTGCCATAATTGATGTTAACTATGTTTAGTCAGAATAATAATGACATTTGTACTAGCTACCAGATATGGCTGTATCCACGCACACCATATCAGGATTGATCAAACAGGACTCGTAGCTGTGATACCTGCCATAACTGATATTAACTATATTTAGACAGAATAATGATGACATTTGTACTAAGAGCTTGCTACTATTATTTAACCAGAATACTATGTCAAGCAAAGTTCTTCATTAGCACTCTTCAAGAAAAATCTTGATGAGTGGATGGGAAATAGGAAATACACCCCAGGGATCACTTCTGTGTCTCTGCTCAACAGTGGAACAGGAAAATAACTTTCTTGGGTGACGTAAGCCAGGTAACCTTGTTGGCTAGGCTTACGTAGGTCTTTGGGCCGATAGCCTAGTACCTACCTATGAACCTATGAATCTATATACATGACATTTCTAAATCATAATTTAACTGAAGAAGGCATTAGTCTCCATGACAGCATTTTTTTCTAAACACTCTACTGTTACTGCTATTATATATGATGTTAATTTGTTACATTTGAGTCTGAACTCTGATGAATGGTACCTTGTTGAATTAGTTAATTAATTAATTACTTAAATTATTATAAGCAAAATCAATGAAAAATGAACAAGATAAGTATTCATTGAGTTCAGGTAGGGGAATAGAAACTTCTGTGTTAGTATTATATGTTGCTTTGTTTGGCTTATATGTAATGTAAATAGTAACCCATATTCACCTACCTTTGTTTGTGAAGAATTATTGGACTCTTTGAACATTCTGAATAAATCATTACTGTTTCTCAGTTGTTTAAGAAACCCTCTTTTTTAATTAAACATATGACAAGTGATGTACCATATCAGTTGATACTTTGAGAGATGTAGTTGTAAGAGTTATTTTTTGGGACAGCTATCTTAGAATCAGTTTTTTGTTTCTTCTTTCTAGCATCAGTCCAAGGATTTGTTTCTTTTATTCTTTTAAGAGTAGGGGCCATCCTTTCCATTTTTTCTGGGATAGACACTATGTTGTTGTTTTTGATGAATATAGTAGCTTCTTCTAAGTCATTAAAGGTTCTCATTTCATTGGCAAAAAGTATTTTTATCTTGGCTGGAAAGGCCAGCTGTGCTTTAATGTTGTTTCATTTCAACAGTTTTACTACTGGCCAGACTTTTTTCCTGTGTTCTAGTATTCTGGAAAAATAATCATTGTCAAACCTTATCAGGCTTTGATTGCATTTTAAGGGTGATTTTCTCCAAGCAGAGTTTAATATTAGTTCCTTGTCCAGAAATGAAAGACATGTTATAACTATGGATCTAGGTGGAGTATTTGTTGAGTTAGAAGCAGGTTTCCTCAGTGCTCTATGTGCCCTTTCATTTCCAAATGAAAGTCCTTCTTTCAAGTAAAAAGTTCAGGAATCCAGGTTAAGAATGAAATAATGTCTTCTCCTTCAGTGTTTTCAGGCAGACCAAAGATTCTTATGTTGTTTCTCCTGTCCCTGTTTTCTAAGTCATCTATTTTGTTAAGCAGCCATGTATTCTGTTTTAGCAAAAATTCTTTTTGGAATTCTTCCTCTTTGAGTCTCCCTTCAATGTCATTTAGAGAAGTCGCTATATTTGTTATTTTTGTATGGTGTTGCTGGAATAGTTCCTTAAGAGTATCAGTCTGTTTGTGAGAATTTAATTTGAGGTTTTCTAAGTCATTTTTAAAGCCATCCATCTTCAAAGATAGTTCCTGTAAGGTAGATGTCATCAACTGCAGTTCTTTTTTCAAGCAGCATCTGGATGAGAATTCCTTGAGTTGTTCATATTCAGTGACTCAATATATCTCCAAGTTACGTAACAGGAAAATTTTTGTATATCTCCACCAAAGGGATAGTTATGTAGTTCAGTAGTTTGTCTATAGATTTCTGACATTTTAAACTTGAAAATAATAAAATTTTCCTATATTATTATACTAGGTTATGGAGCTCTCAAAATTCACTGCTCTCAGTTGGCCATCTAGGCTCCGCCCTCATAGCCTGTTCTTTTAGGGGGAAGCAAAGGTCAGTTACTGCTATGGCACAAACAAGAATTTGATACTCTTGTTACTTCCCTTGTTCTTCCTCCGGCCTGCAGTTTGATCTTGGTGAGAGTTGTGAAGTCAGAAACTGCACTGTGTATCATTACTTTCTAACTTCTCTCTTTAATGACTTCCCAGTACAAACGTGTGGTGCTAAACAGGCACGACTATGTGAATTGTTAATGCCTGAGGCCTACTACTTACTGACACATATAAGAAATTTAAGTCTCTGCTGTCACATGGTAAGGTACTTTCTGTACAAATCCACCAATATTTACTTGATTACTGTACCAAGCTAAGAAATACAAGGATATGTTATAATATTATTAAAGAATACTCTCTAGGTTCAGGACTTGAGTTGCAAATGCAGCAAGTGACACAGTTTTAGTTCAGGGCTGACTCTGTCAGATGCAAGCAATACACAGCCAATACACAGGGAGGTAAAGGTTTTGGAAGCTGCCTGGTATTAATTTTACTATATGTATGTGAGTAGAAGAAAGGTATTAGGTCCCTAGGTGGTCAATGAATGTGCTATGTGTTGTCTCTTAACCAAAGAAATGACGTACTGAGCATGGCTATGTCTGCCTCCAGCCACAGCAGCTGGTGGTTCCCCCTTCAAGTCCTCCTCTGACTGTGGATGTGGTGACCTAGGCATTGGTGGAGGGATGTGTGTCCCTTCCCTTTGCTGATCCTACTGCAGCTGTTTCTGTAGGATCAGATTGTGTAGCATAGCACATACTGTGAATACATCAGTACATGCACATGGATTATACTGCATGGCTCCACCAGATGTATCTAAGCGCTGGATCCGTGACTTCAGCAGCCCAAACATATGCTCTATGATGTTTCTGGCTTGACCGTGTGCCTCATTATGGTGTTCTTACATGGGTGCATATGCACTAATGATGGATGCCATCAACCACAGTTCCAGTGCATAGCCATCATCCCCAGTAAATGGCCCTATGGGATGAACTCCCTAGGAAACATCTGGTACAACTGTGCTGTATGCCAAATATGGGAGTCATGATAACTGCCAATGTTGCCAGCACACACATTCAAGGTAATTCCATGGGAATTACACACAATTTGGCAGTTGATGGTGTGACTTCAGCAGCCCAAATACATGCTCTATGATGTTTCTGGCTTGAGCAAGTGCCTCATTATCGTGTTCTTACATGGGTGTGTGTGCACTTCTGATGGGTGTCATCAATCACAGGAACTAAGACTTCAGCAGTCCAAACACAGAGGTGGACACAGGTGGACAGTAGTCTCTCCTTTGATAATCACATCACCACAGTAGTCAGGAAATCCTTCTACGTGGCACACATCATCACAAAAGGTTTCTCATCCAGGAAAAAAGAGGTCATTGTTCCCCTCTATTCGTCACTCATTAGACCCATTATAGAGTACAACACCCTTTTTGGTATGTACCTCACAAGACATCTGCAACAACTAGAAAGGCTGCAGAAATACCTCACAAAGAGGATTACTGGCCTCAAACAGATGCCCTATGCAGACCATCTAAAAAAACTCCAACTTTACTGCATTGCATATCGGCTACTCAGAGGTAATCTCTGCCTAACATACAAAGCTATGTCAAACCCAGACCTGTTGGACATGCTCCACTTAAAGAAACCCCAATCCCTCCTAGCTACACGCTCTAAGGACCTAAACCTTGTCACCACAATAAACAGAACATGCTGGAGGGATAGATTCTTGTCCCAGAGACTTTCCATACTCTGGAATAAACTACCTATCTATATCAAACAAAGCTCCTCATTAGCACTCTTCAAGAAAAATCTTTATGATTGGATTGGAGATAGGAAATTCACCCTGGGGATTACTTCTGTGGCTCTGCTCAACAGGGGCACAGGAAAATAATTTTCTTGGGTGGCAAAAGCCAGGGTAGCTCCTTTTTGGCTAGGCTTATATAGGCCCTAGGGCCAGTAGCCTAGTACCTACCTATGAACCTATGGTATCCCTTGCCATTAATGTAGATTCAACCCTGATCACCAGGTTGTGCGTTAATGTATACATGAGTTCAATCTATGGCACCCAATACTTCAGGGGGGTGTGCTACACAGTAGAACTGTTGCATATTTCTGGCCCACTCCTCAGAACTACAGGAAAAACATATGTGCTCATTGGCATGTATGAGCATAGCATCCAGGAACTGGTGGAGGATCCTGGATGCCAATGCCTGTGACACAACCATCATGTCCGCAGTTGGTCTTTGAAAGGTATCTGTAGCTAAGATTCTAAGGGCTACGCGTACCTTAATTTCCACTGGGATGGGTTCCCCTTGGTTGGCTCTGGCTCTGAGTTGAGGGCGGCAGAGGTCATAGTGTTCTTGTAGTGTGTCCCTGTTCACCATATAGTGCTCTACAATCTCCAGGTCATGTAGCATCTGAAAAGTTACCCTGGGCCTGAACACTCTTCTCCTTCTTGGCCTAGGCCTATCGGCACTAGCAGCAGCATCATTCGCTTCAGCCTGTAGCACATACAGATGAATCAAAGCAACAGCAGCCCCTACCATTGTGTCCCTGTAGGTTTTCTGTGTCTGTACTCCAATAATATTGAAGTATGCAGGAAAAATCAGTATAGAGTCTACATGGATGCTTTATAACTTGTTGAATAGCTCCACTGTGTTGGATTGGTTCATTAACATGCAATTAACCTGCTTATGTTGTAATTAGTATCTATTAAACACACTCGCTGTTTGATCATTAGTGCATTATGCACACCTCAGTGCATTTCCGTGTAAATAAGGTAAGCACAGGCAAAAGTGGTATTACTTTCTTCAGTTCCCATGATATTGCACAAACATGGAGCACAAAAAGTGAAGAAAAGGATGCACACCCTGTACTAGAACCCAGGACCATACTGCAGCCCGACACATGCACATGCTGCCACAGAAATAGTTACATAACAAGCACTGGGAAACCTGCCATTCATTCCTTTGTTTACCATGATTGAGTTAAGTAAGATATCGAGCAAACAATGACCAAAATAATAAAAAAGTACTTAAAGTGGACAGAGATGACACACTTTGCCAACAAATGAACAGGAGGTTGCATCTTAATGAAACAGAACTTGTGAATTGTGCACTACTTATGTGCATTTTCACCCTTCACAGACCTATGTGTACACCTCTGTTAGTCTAACCTGACACACTCCCTTATGGCATCATTCATTGTTACCATCCATTGAAAACAAACATTGAGGGAGTGCCTACACAATGTGAACATCCCTACACAGTTCCAATTTATTGGGATTCAGCAATTCTAATGTATTTTCAACTAATTTGCATATTCACCATGCTGACAGCTATGAATCTACATGGTTGGCAACCATGTAGCCAGGAAAAGTGAATGGGAGCCAAATGCTGAACACACATGAGAGGGTATTATTTTAAAGTCCAACAGAAAAAAATGGCCAGCACTACAAAAGTGGAGTCAAAATTAGTTTATTTACCAAGCAGCCCAGATTATAAACTACATATAAACTACATGAAAATGCAGGGTACTACTTTGCCATATATCTGCACAGAGGAGTACTGTTTTTGAAACATTATGCTTCTATTTCATTAGCTAGGGAGGGTGGCCTAATGGTTAAGGTGTTTGCCTTACAAACACAAGGTGCAGGGTTTGAGTCTCACAAGGGATAATTGGCTAGGCTTAAAATGACTCGCAAGGGCAGTTAGCCTAGTACTGAACTATGAACCTATGAACACACTGCATATGCCTACATGTCACTATGAATAGTCTGTTTCATGGGGTTTACACTTCTAGCTGTCTGCATTAGTTACCAGTGTATTCTTCATTTTGGGGTTGGGGACTGAAGCTGCATTTATGTCATGGCAATTAGAAAGGATATGTTGTTATTGTTACTCTCCTTTCGTTGCATCACCCTGTATAGAACTGGAATTATATGCCTGCTGTCACATGTTAAGACCAGTTCTGTATAAATCTAACAACTTTTACTTCATCTTCTGTCCATGTAGACTCCTTTCCATGGTTGTATCCAAAAAATGTTTGAATACACAGGAAATACTAGCATGGAGTCTACACGGTTGCTTTAGAGCTTGTCATATCAATCCACCATGTAGTTTTGCTTGATTAGCATACAGTTCAGCTGCTTATGCTGTAATTAGCATGCCATGGTATTGACCTTGTTTGTGCATGAGTGTGTGCCACTACACAAAGTTTATTGAATCTAAAAGTATTTGCACCTATGTGAGCATCGCACTGTGATGAGCTCATGGTGGAAAATGACTGCGTAGGCTTTATTGAATTCTCCTTATATTGATGCATTTTCCACATTTCTTGCCTTCTCATCTGATCCCTCACCTTATATTCCTTCTTTTTTTTTTTTGGAACATTCAGTTGCTGCCGAATTTTTATGTAGTACTGGATTGATTTCCATTCCTACTTGATACTGATATGTTTCTGCCAAACAAAGCAGGGAAGTTGTCTTAGACTTATTCTCCTCATGTTTCAAAATGTTCACTATGTTTGTGTCTTGTGAGGTCAGCAGATATGCATGCAGTGCTACGATTGCAGATCTATACATATAATCAGTTTTGAGGAGAGCCATACCTCTTTCAGAACAGGGAATATATAATCATGGTATACACTGATTTTTCATAAGTCATTTGATAAGGATGAAGTATCCTTCTTGTTTTCCTGTTCAAACAATCTAAAACCTTTAAGGGCCAGTCAGTCACTCCAGTACTGTAAGTTAGGGCAGGAATAGCAAACTAGTTTATAGCTTGGACTTTATTCCTAGATGTCAACACTATTTTCAGTATTAATTTTAGTCTTCTAAAATATTCTTTACCAAGTTTTATTCACATTGTTCATCTTTTATTGTCGATCCTTCATCATTTCCCAAGTATTTATGCACTCCCTCTTGCTCACAGTCTTTTATATCACATTCCTGTCCCAAACTAACGTTTCCTCTTTTGCTGCAGATTTCCTGCTTTAAAGGTTTCTTTTGCACATTTATCAAGACCAATGACATTCTTGGATCATTTAAAAAAATGTATCTGTATACACACATACACACACGTGTGTGTGTGTGTGTGTGTGTGTATATATATATATATATATATATATATATAGATATATATATAAAAACTGTCATCTCCATTTGAAAATAGCAGAAAAGCTACATAGGCAAAAACACCCTGTAATAGAAAAAAGTTCATTTAATACCTTAAATCCTCATTGATGGAAGCCCACAAGAGGAACATCAAATGCCACAGCTACATGGCTTCTGAATGCAGGCATTCAGTCCAATATAATAAAATCCCGCTAGCTGTAGGCATAACATGTTTGACTGCTCATCAGTACAGCATAAAAGGGATAATTTGGCCCATTTTTTGTAAATGTTCATCTTTTAAAAAGCCTTATTTTCATAACATTAGTGTGACTCCAAATTTGCCAGTATAAATAAAACAATACGTAAAGAGGTCACATCAGAAAACCATCAAAATTCTGAAATATGGGAAATGGTTTTAAAGTTATCATGCGTTCCAGCTGCATGGTTTCTAAATGCTTATTTGAGGCATTCAAGCCACAAAATCCAAAGCCCACTGCCTATAGACATGATGACATGCTTTGCCCTTTTTATGGTCTCATCAGTACAGCATAAATTAATAGTTTTGTCATTGTAAAAAACATTCAGCTTTAAAAAAAATTATGTTCAAATATTTGACATGCTTTGGTCGTTTTTCTGTTCTGGCTTCAACATATCTGTTCTGCAGTAGGCTTAATATGATCAAGGTGGTTGTACGAGCAGGTTACTCTGAGTCATGAATTAGGCAACTACAGCTTTCTAGAAACCAGCCTGAATCAGCTAGATATAATACAGTTATAAAAATATGGTATAATGAGCGGCAGATATCTTAACCCAACGACATCAACTTCCAGAGCAAATGTTTCAGGTATGCAGAAATATATATTCCATTCAGAAAGTTATCTATAAATGGGGTTAATAAAATTTTATGCCACTTTTTAGTGTTTGTGTGCATGTGTTTGCATCTGTGCATAACTGTGTAGTGTTTGTGTATGCATGTACTTTGAGTGTGTGTGTGTGTGTGTGTGTGTGTGTGTGTGTGTGTGTGTGTGTGTGTGGGTGTGTGTGTGCATATGTATGTGTGCAGTGCATATCATGCATGCAGTATATATATATATATATATATATATATATATATATAGATACACACACACACACTCACACACACACGCACACACACACACACTATGTGTGTATATATATATATATATATATATATATATATATATATATACACACACACACACACACACACACACACACACACACACACACGAACATATCTATATATATATGGGTCCCCTTCACATGGTCGACAGTTCATATAATCGACACTCATTTGGTCGACAGTTCATTTGGTCGCCAAGCAGATTTGCCCCCTTCCCCAATGTTGTGCAACCTGGAGTTGATATATATAGTTAGGGGGGGTGTGGGGGGCACAGCCCCTCACATTGGGGGGTGTGGGGGGTGAAGGCCCCCACCTAAAATGCTTGTCGATCAAATGAACTGTCGACCAAATAAACTGTCGACCATATGAACTGTCGACCATGTCAGGTAGACCCATATATATATATATATATATATATATATATATATATATATATATACACATACACACACACACACACACACACACACATATATATATATATATATATATATATATATATATACACACACACACACACACACACACACATATATATATATATATATATATATATACACACACACACACACACACACACACACACACACACATATATATATATATGCAAACAAGAATATCCAAAACCCCAACGATACAAATACCTCTCGTAGACCTCCAAATTCAAATAAATAAAACCATAAAATAAGGTGGAGAGGCAACCAGGGCATATAAACAATAAATGCCTTTGAATAGTCAAATAATCCAAGTTTCAAGCGAAATAAAAGTAACCGGACTTTAATATGTGCACAAAACAGTAAGCGCTTTCACAAAAGCTTCATCAAACCGTTAGATTTCAAACACATCAATTAACTAGGTATATATAGACATGACGTAATACCATGTTAAATACATTCAAATTCTTAAAGGAATATATTCACTAAAACTATTAACAATGTATCATTACTATTTAAACAGTTCCACCAACGCGCTGTATCTATAGTGTTGATGTCAATATATATATGTCTAAAACATTGCTTAAATCTTTCCTCTAATGGTTACTCATATTAATTATATCAAATCACTCATACTAAAAATACATTAAATTTATAAGATATTAAAATTCATATAAATATATGCTCTAAATACTATATATGTTTTTAATACATTAAAATAAACAATGTCTATCAATAGACATTATACAAAATTCATTAATTATTTCATGACTACAGCTACTATCAAAACTTAAATCTTCGTATTTAAAGACGTTCAACTAGAGATTTCTTAAGTTATGCTTTTAAGTAAATAATCGCATAGCTAACGTTAAAGATCATATAAACTATGCTATAGTATCATTATTAAAAACTTGTATACAAAATGAATGAAAAACTTAACTACTAACTGTATAAACAATATAGATTAATACCAATGTATAAATAATACCAATCAATAAACATTAAATTCAAAATGCACGCTATATATTATTATAGAAATGCATTTAAATAGTTCCGGTCTTCACTATTTAATATTGCTTAACTTAAATTCTATGTTACATGCTCCCATAAAAAGTCCCCTATTTACAAAAAGTTTTTTAAAAGAAATATTTTTAAGGGACATTAATATATCCATGTTTCATTCACTCATAGAAGTGTCAAATCAATACATTCGCTTACACAAAAACTGTTCATATAGCCACTGTTATAAGGGAAGCAGACTAATCATTGTTGTACTTCCTTACATATTACCAATGAGTACACTAGAAACAGATAAGCAATACTATGTGCGTATCATAACGCTTAATGATAGATTAACTAAATTTGAACGCGTTATATCAGAATTATGGTGCAAATATTGCTGCTTGTATCAGGCTTGTAGAGATAGGGACCTACGCATAATGAACATTCACGCAGGGCAAAGAAGAAGGAACAAACTAAAGTATGTACATTATAAAGACAGAGCAATTCAACTGTTATTTATATATCATAATGCCTATCTAGTCAAGCATTTAACAATGCGTATGCACCTTTAAATATTAAAAACTAACTAATGATGCACCATACAATATATTAAAACGTTCATTATTATCTAGTCAAACAGTACGCAATATGCATATTCAAGCAATGCGATAGGAGAATTTGCCATGCTCCAAAAATATATATATATACAAAATATGTATTGATAAGGTGCAGATAATGTACCATCATATATTCTTAGAATGTATGTGGTCTAGGAGTGACAGTGATAAGCATTCTAATCACTAAATCACATCCTTATAAAAATATGTACAATAAAAGTAATAGTGTGATGGTAAGAAAAATCGAATCCATCCATAATGTACCATCATATATTCTTAGAGTGTGTATACTCTAAGGGTGACAGTGATAAGCATTCTAATCACTAAATCACATCCCTATAAAAATATGTACAATGAAAGTAATAGTATGATGGTAAGAAAAATCAAATCCATCAAAAATTAAGTTCTAACTGTAAACCAGCTATACTGCAATAATCTGGACAATATAATAAAATTATAATGCTAAAAAATGCTGCATAAACAAGGATGTACTCAAACCAGGCAGTTTTTTAATTAATATATATCCATTATTGTTTGATATATCATAATTAATTAATAAGTATCTTAGTCAATGAATATTACGTAGTTTGTAAATGTCTCGCTCTAAGTGTAGGTTTTATAGATGCTCTATCGTTTAGCCCCTTTTCCTTATCAGCCCGTAGACGCAGTATCCACTTCACCTCTCTACATTTAGTCCTATTACGTATATCTCCTTCTCTAATCGTAGGACTGATGTAGTCTATAACCTTAAATTTAATGGTATGATGCAAGCCTTCTATGCCTACATGCTTAGCTAATGCATTCATAGTATAGCCAATTTTTATCGCATAAAGGTGTTCCCTAATCCTAGTACGAAGCATTCTGTTGGTCTTGCCAACATAGACTGCAGAGCAGTCCTGACAAACCGCTAAATATACTATGTTCTCTGTGAAACAAGTAGCTGATACATCAAACCGGAATACTTGTCCGGTATTGGGATGTATAAATATATTATCAGAAGCTATATGAGCACAATAATTACATTTCATGCATGGGGTAGTACCTGTGTAAATCTGGTCTAACATGTTATTATTCTGATAGCATAATAGCTTTTTTAAATTGGGTCGATTTTTAAACTGAAATTTAGGATGTTCCCCCACTATTGTTTTAATTTCATCACTACTAGTGAGGATGTTCCAGTATTTATTTATAATATCCGTAAAAGACTTCCTATCAGTGGTGTAATATAATGGAATTCTCACAACACCACTCTGACGTGGTACAATAGGGTTGACATGTTTATAAGTAGAGAAATAAGGATAAGCTCTATCTTTTCTAATAGTATCTATATCCATTAAACCTCTCTTAATTTCCTCTACTGCATATCCACGTTTGATTAACCTATCCTGAAATTGTCCGATTTCTTTCACAAAACCTTGTTCAGAGGCATTAAGCCTATAAATTCTCATACTCTGACCTTTAATAATATTCTCAAATACATATGGGGGATGCATGCTGGATCTATGGAGTAAAGAATTTCTATAACAGGTCTTCCTGTACACACCTGTGTTCACTTGGTTACTCATCACTCTTTCAACATACACATCTAAATAATCAATCCTATCAGAAGAATATGTGTGGGTAAACTTGAGATATGGCGTCATATTATTGATAGCAGAAATATATGCCTGCAATTGTTCTAAATGACCATCCCAAACTAGAAAAATGTCATCGACGAAACGTCGATAAAACCGAACAAATTTGGAATGTAAAGTATGTTTGAAAAGAGTCTCCTCCTCCCATTCAGCGAGAAACATATTGGCGTAACTATTGGCACAAGGTGTGCTCATCGCTACGCCGTCTCGCTGAATGTAAATGTTATTATCATAGGTGAATACATTGTGTTGTAATATGGCTTCTATAAATCTCACTGTCAGGTCCATTTTCTGTGTAGTATAGTTACTATGTTTTATCAAATAACGTTGAATAGCCTCAACCCCTATAGTATTAGGGATAACTGTAAATAAAGATTGCACATCCAATGTGACAAATAAAGAATGGGGTGTAAATGGATGATTCTCTAGATGTTTATATAAGTCTATCAAAAATTGTTTAGTATCTTTCAGAATATGCCCATTGTCATTAATCACAGGTCTCAAACACTGTTCAACAAACACTGAAAATGGTTCAGTACTCCAACCTCCACCAGAGACTATTGGTCTCATCGGTGGATTAGTGCCATGTTTATGTATTTTGGGTATGCCTTGAATACTGGGTACTAGGGGATATTCCACCTTAAGAAATTTAGCTAACTGAGGATCAATACTTTGTGTATATAATAATTTAGAGATCATATCTGTCATTCTCAATTTGATATCTCCCAGTTGTTGCTTAGATATCTTTTCGTAAAAATTATTATCACTTAACATACTCAACATGGTGGTATGATAGTGAATCGCATCCATGATAACCAAAGGTCCCCCTTTATCAGCTGGTCTAAAGACGATATTACGATCGGCTCTTAGTGTATTCAATGCCTCCCTCTCATTACGGGTTAGGTTGTTATATAAATATTTGCGTGGTTTATCTCTGATAGTATAATGATGGTAAATATCATCCTCCACTAATTTATAAAACGTCTTTAGTACTGGATGGTTATGGGGCACATAATCACTTTTTTTCTTAACATGTTGCCCATAAGAACGACAATCTAGCCCATATTGATATCGCAACATAACATTCCTAACAAACACTTTAACATCAGTAAGAAGATCTGTAAGTTTGCTCCTTTCAGAAGGAATAAATGTAAGTCCTTTATTAAGGACATTAAATTCAAAATTATCCAAACTTCTGTGGGATATGTTCCAAATTAAGTTGTTCTCTTCTGATTCCACATTTTTTTGATAGTCTGATTCGTATATTTCTCTTCGGATAATTTCCTTTTCTGTCGTCCTCGACTGACGGATCGTTCCCTCTTGTCCCCCCTCACCATAGTTATGGGAAGAGGGAAATGTGGAAAAATCATATTCTGATGTACGTCTGTATTGTTAACGGAAGTTCTGTTATAGGTTAGAGTCTTGGGTCGTACAACTTGAGAATCATCGATAGT
>NC_056740.1:487359271-487579271 GCF_019279795.1 Protopterus annectens | reverse complement strand
TTTATACCTAGTTTAGTGAGCTTATCTATAATTCCAGAATGGGGGGTGGTGTCGAAAGCCTTGGCGAGATCAAGATAAGCTGTGTGAACCATTTTACCATCATCTATGGCTTTGGTGACTGCTTCAAAGAAGTCAATCAGGTTTAGGAGACATGATCTGCCTTTTACAAATCCAAACTGAGTAGGGTCCAGAGTTTGGAGATTACCAATGTCTTTGTTTATGAGTTCCATGATGATACGTTCCATGGCCTTGCAGACCAGGCATGTCAGGCTAATGGGGTGGTAGTTCCCGGGGTCCGTCATGGCTCATCCTTTGTGGAGTGGGATAACTGTCACTGTGCGCCATTCAGTGGGTACAAAGCCTGAGGTGAGGCTATGATTGAACATGGTACTTAGGTAGGGTGCCAGTTCATTCTGTAGTTCATGTAGAATGCAGCCTGGGATATTGTCAGGTCCCATGGATGCTGTGTTCTTGGCTTTGGAGAGTGTGTTTTTTACCTGTGCAGCCGTGATTATAGGAACTTTGCATTCTTCCGGTATAAAGATGGGCCCTCTAGGGGGTGAGAGGGGGGTAAAGTTAGCACTGAACCTATCTGCTAGGATGTTGGCAATATCCGTTGGTTCTGTATATTTAGTGCCATTATGCTGTAACTCAGAGCAGATCTGAGTGTTCCCATTTAGATTCTTGACATAGCTATAGAATGCTCTGTGGTTGTCTTTAGAGTCAGTGGCAATTTTGTTTTCATAACTAGCTTTGGAGGATTTTATGAGGGATCTCAGCTTCTTACTGAGGTTGACCAGGGAGTTCCTCCAGTCATGGGATTTTACTCTTTTTTGCAACAGTTTCTTTCTTCTGTTGTAGAGTTTGTTTATGGCAGAGGACCACCAGATTGGCTTCCTTTTTTTGGAGGATAACATCTTGGTTCTATTAGGGATAGCATGATCCATGCACTCGTGTAAGTGCTTATAAAGTGCATTTGTGTAGGATTTGGCAGTCATACCTCTATTGTCCGTCTGCATGGGTGTCATGAAGTTTGCCACTTCTGTCTTAAGAAGTGTGAAGTTGGCTTTTGAGAAGTTTTTTACGATGGTTTCCCTAATTAGGGCTGGGGGTGGGATGTGGATGTCTAGGCTGATTAGCTTGTGGTCGGATCTGACCAACGAGGAATTGACCTCTGGTGTGGAACACCGGTTTCGCATGTTGGTGATGACCAGGTCTAGGATATTGCTGCCCCTGGTGGGGGTGTGAATAAGTTGATCCAAGGCGTTGGAATTTATGAATTCTAGAAAATGTACAGCTATAGATACAGCTATAGATACAGATATAGATATAGATACAGATATAGATATAGATATAGATACAGATACAGATATAGATACAGATATAAATATAGATATAGATATAGATATAGATATAGATATAGATATAGATATAGATATAGATATAGATACAGATACAGATACAGGTATAGATACAGATACAGCTATAGATACAGATATAGATATAGACATATATATAGATACAGATACAGATATAGATACAGATATAGATATAGATATAGACATGGATATAGATGTAGATATAGATACAGATATAGATACAGATACATATATAGATATAGATATATATATAGATATAGATATAGATACAAATATAGATACAGATATAGATATAGATACAGATATAGATTTAGATATAGATATAGATATAGATACAGATACAGATACAGATGTAGATATAGGTATAGATACAGATACAGATATAGAGACAGATATAGATATAGATATAGATACAGATACAGATACAGACATAGATACAGATATAGATATAGATATAGATAGAGATACAGATAGAGATACAGATATAGATATAGATATAGATATAGATACAGATACAGATATAGATATAGATACAGATACAGTTACAGATATAGATATAGATACAGATATAGATATAGATATAGATATAGATATAGATACAGATATAGATATAGATATAGATATAGATATAGATATAGATATAGATATAGATACAGATACAGATATATATATAGATACAGATACAGATATAGATATAGATACAGATACAGATACAGATGTAGATACAGATACAGATGTAGATACAGATACAGATACAGATACAGATATAGATATAGATACAGCTACAGATACAGATATAGATATTGATACAGATACAGACACAGATACAGATGTAGATACAGATATAGATACAGATACAGATACAGATGTAGATACAGATATAGATACAGATACAGATATAGATACAGATACAGATACAGATATAGATATAGATATAGGTATAGCTACAGGTACAGATACAGATACAGATATAGATACAGATACAGATATAGATACAGATACAGATGTAGATACAGATACAGATGTAGATACAGATACAGATACAGATATAGATATAGATATAGATACAGATACAGATATAGTTATAGATACATATACAGATACAGATATAGATACAGATACAGATACAGATGTAGATACAGATACAGATACAGATACAGATATAGATATAGATATAGATACAGATACAGATATAGATATAGATACAGATACAGATACAGATATAGATACAGATACAGATACAGATGTAGATACAGATACAGATATAGATACAGATACAGATATAGATATAGATACAGATACAAATATAGATGTAGATATAGATACAGATACAGATACAGATATAGATATAGATACAGATATAGATATAGATACAGATACATATACAGATACAGATACAGATACATATATAGATACAGATATAGATATAGATGTAGATATAGATACAGATACAGATACAGATACAGATACAGATATAGATATAGATATAGATACAGATATATATAGATATAGATACAGATACAGATACATATACAGATACAGATACAGATACAGATATAGATACAGATGTAGATATAGATATAGATACAGATACAGATGAAGATACAGATGTAGATATAGATATAGATAGAGATACAGATAGAGATACAGATATAGATATAGATATAGATATAGATATAGATATAGATATAGATACAGATACAGATACAGATACAGATATAGATATAGATACAGATACAGATATAGATATAGATACAGATATAGATATAGATATAGATTCAGATATAGATACAGATATAGATATAAGAAGTGTGAAGTTGGCTTTTGAGAAGTTTTTTACGATGGTTTCCCTAATTAGGGCTGGGGGTGGGATGTGGATGTCTAGGCTGATTAGCTTGTGGTCGGATCTGACCAACGAGGAATTGACCTCTGGTGTGGAACACCGGTTTCGCATGTTGGTGATGACCAGGTCTAGGATATTGCTGCCCCTGGTGGGGGTGTGAATAAGTTGATCCAAGGCGTTGGAATTTATGAATTCTAGAAAATGTACAGCTATAGATACAGCTATAGATACAGATATAGATATAGATACAGATATAGATATAGATATAGATACAGATACAGATATAGATACAGATATAAATATAGATATAGATATAGATATAGATATAGATATAGATATAGATATAGATATAGATATAGATATAGATACAGATACAGATACAGGTATAGATACAGATACAGCTATAGATACAGATATAGATATAGACATATATATAGATACAGATACAGATATAGATACAGATATAGATATAGATATAGACATGGATATAGATGTAGATATAGATACAGATATAGATACAGATACATATATAGATATAGATATATATATAGATATAGATATAGATACAAATATAGATACAGATATAGATATAGATACAGATATAGATTTAGATATAGATATAGATATAGATACAGATACAGATACAGATGTAGATATAGGTATAGATACAGATACAGATATAGAGACAGATATAGATATAGATATAGATACAGATACAGATACAGACATAGATACAGATATAGATATAGATATAGATAGAGATACAGATAGAGATACAGATATAGATATAGATATAGATATAGATACAGATACAGATATAGATATAGATACAGATACAGTTACAGATATAGATATAGATACAGATATAGATATAGATATAGATATAGATATAGATACAGATATAGATATAGATATAGATATAGATATAGATATAGATATAGATATAGATACAGATACAGATATATATATAGATACAGATACAGATATAGATACAGATACAGATACAGATGTAGATACAGATACAGATATAGATACAGATACAGATGTAGATACAGATACAGATATAGATACAGATACAGATATAGATATAGATATAGATATAGGTATAGCTACAGGTACAGATACAGATACAGATACAGATATAGATACAGATACAGATACAGATATAGATACAGATACAGATGTAGATACAGATACAGATGTAGATACAGATACAGATACAGATATAGATATAGATATAGATACAGATACAGATACAGATATAGATATAGATACAGATACAGATATAGATACAGATACAGATACAGATGTAGATACAGATACAGATATAGATACAGATACAGATACAGATATAGATATAGATACAGATACAAATATAGATATAGATATAGATATAGATGTAGATATAGATACAGATACAGATACAGATATAGATATAGATACAGGGGTCTACTACTAATGCCCGAAATGACGATTCCCCGACGGAAAACTCACCGACGCCAGATGACCGACAGGTAAGTGTACCGACAGGGTGATTTGCCGACAGCGGAAAGACCGACAAGGGAATGTGCGATCGCGACGCGGTAAGTGTGCAATGGTGACGGAGTTAGGAGCGGTCAGGTAAGTGCTCGAGATTGTGGGATGTCGGGTTAGGCTGTGGGAAAGGTGAGTGTGTGTTCGTGTCGGAGGTATGGTTCGGGTAAGGTAAGTGTGTGCTAGTGAGGGACTGTAGTTTAGGGACGGGTTAAGTGAGTTAGGGTTAGGGTGCAGGTAGGTGATGTGTGCGTTAGTGTGAGCTTGGGCTAGGGTGGGTTAAGTGAGTTAGGGTTAGGGTGCAGGTAGGTGAAGTGTGCGTTAGTGTAGCTTGGGCTAGGGGTGGGTTAAGTGAGTTAGGGTTAGGGTGCAGGTAGGTGATGTGCGTTAGTGTCGGAGCTTGGGCTAGGGGTGGGTTAAGTGAGTTAGGGTTAGGGTGCAGGTAGGTGAAGTGTGCGATAGTGTCGGACCTTAGGGTTAGGGTTTGGGTCAGGGCTAGTGTGTATGCTATGTAGTGTCGCGTGTTGTTTACGTTCCGTGTGTCGGTGTAATGGTGTTCGGTGTAATGGTGTTCGGTGTTTTGCGTTGTCGGGTTTGTGTGATGTCGGTCATCTGGCGTCGGGGAGTTTTCCGTCGGGGAATCGTCGTGTCGGTAATTAGTAGTAGACCCAGATACAGATATAGATATAGATATAGATACATATACAGATACAGATACAGATACAGATATAGATACAGATACAGATATAGATACAGATATAGATATAGATGTAGATGTAGATATAGATACAGATACAGATACAGATACAGATATAGATATAGATATAGATATAGATATAGATATAGATATAGATATAGATACAGATATAGATATAGATACAGATACATATACAGATACAGATACAGATACAGATATAGATATAGATACAGATACAGATATAGATACAGATGTAGATATAGATATAGATACAGATACAGATACAGATGTAGATATAGATATAGATATAGATATAGATACAGATACAGATACAGATATAGATACAGATATAGATATAGATATAGATACAGATATAGATATAGATACAGATACAGGTATAGATATAGATATAGATATAGATACAGATACAGATACAGATATAGATACAGATATAGATATAGATATAGATACAGATATAGATATAGATACAGATACATATACAGATACAGATACAGATATAGATACAGATATAGATACAGATGTAGATACAGATGTAGATATAGATATAGATACAGATACAGATACAGATACAGATATAGATATAGATATATATACAGATATAGATATAGATATAGATATAGATACAGATATAGATATAGATACAGATACATATACAGATACAGATACAGATATAGATACAGATACAGATATAGATACAGATATAGATACAGATATAGATATAGATACAGATACAGATATAGATATAGATATAGATACAGATACAGATACAGATGTAGATACGGATGTAGATATAGATATAGATACAGATGCAGATACAGATGTAGATACAGATACAGATACAGATGTAGATACGGATGTAGATGTACCCCGGATGTCTATACTTTCTTCATCATTTCTATTTCTCCTGTATCCTCCCACTGATCACCACTACTAACCACTCTCAGACTCGTGTTAAATGCACTTTTTTAGTAATTCTGCTCTTTCTTCTTCTTCTTCTTCTTCATCCCAAATAAATAAAACTTTTTTCTAACTGCTAAGATGCTGTCTAGCAATCACATTATGTTTCATGATGTTTGGAAAAAAATATTACATCTGCCTCAGTATTTTTTCTTTTCTTGCTTGATGTACAAAATTCTTTTTCTTTGATTGCTATATTTAACTTCTTAAACTAAAGTCTGTATAGGCAGACTCAAAAAGCTCCAACTATTCTTTGTCTCATATCACCTACTTAGTGGCGATCTCTGCTGGACAAGCCATGTCTGACCCAGTTCTGTTAGAAATGATACATCTAAAGAAATCCCAGTCCCTCCGCACAAGCTGGAGGGACAGGTTCATAACCCAGAGACTGCCCTCGCTATGGAATAGACTTCCCATATATGTCAAGCGGAGCACCTCACTGGCCCTCTTCAAGAGAAATCTTGATGAGTGGATGGGAAACAGAAAATTCACCTCAGGGATCACTCCTGTGGCTCTACTCAACAGAGGTACTAGGAACTAAGGTCGGGTGGCACGATGCCAGGGTAATCATATAGGCTAGGCTTGTAAAGGCTCCAGGGCCATAAGCCTAGTATACACCTATGAACCTATATTTTTTGACTTTATGTATTAACTGTATATATTTTTTACTTCATGTATCTACTGTATTCTGGAGCTTTTCTCCCTGGGCCTCCACTGAAAATAGATTCCCAGTTCAGTCTGACATTTCCCAGCAAACAAATGTAAAATAAAATAAATAGATAAATATACATCTGAACCAAACTATTGAACTGCCCAAGCACTGAAACACAGATGATTGATGTCACCAATTAAAAAATATACTTACTGCCAAACTCAACAGATTGAAATAAAAGCTGGTTTCAAATTAAAAACATGTTACTTTTCTGATCAATTAACCAGAACCCTGCTACTAACTTCAAGCACAGTTTGTTGGGAATTTTAACCAACATACACTGAGGTACTTAAAAGCAACTTTCCTAAAGCTCAAAGACATCCTAGGCATTTGTCCTGCAAAAAGAATCTTCAGCAACCCCAAAAGCACTAAACCAGAAAAACACCCAACACAACACATACACCCACACCTTTTGGAGCCTCAACTACAAAGCTCATAAGGCAAGCCCACACACTACCCAATATTTTAATCCTAAGAGACTCCATTGTGAGACATAACCAGACTGAATAAGGAGAAATTCACAGACGGTTGTCAGGGTCCAGGATCCACCAAATCACCCAGGCACTTAAGCCATTAGACCACAAGTACCAGTATAACTCAGTCATAGTCCATGTGGGTGTAAATGACAAGAGATGTACCTCCTTGGACTATATGAAAAGAGACATTAAGGAGCTCTCATACTATTTGTCCCAGGTTGATAAATGCCTAGCACTGAGCAGCATTCTACCTTCAGTAATGATGATTCTTATGCAGCCCCATGCTATAACCAAATGGGATAGTTTTTTTCATACACAAAACAGGAAGTTGGCTAGGCTTAAAGTGACCCACAAGGGTAGATAGCCGAGTATTTGAACCTATGAACCTGATGCTTCCATAAATGGCTTTGTTTCAGGTGTTATTCCAAGGGGAAACAATATTTATCAGCATGGGAAGATATAGTGAAAAGACCATGCTGCTTTGCCAGGCATGGTCTGCAACTGTTCCCTCCTTTGAATATTGGCTTAAACATTGTCCTTCCCCATAGTGTCTTTTTTATGCAATGCCAAACTGACAAACATTCTTATGTAATAAAACCAAACCAAGGGAATATAAATGGGTTACTGCTCAATGCCAGAAGCCTAAGCAAATAACTCTACTCCTTTCGGGCTGGCCTCACCCTGGAGAATGTGGACATCTATGCTGTTACTCAGACATGAGCAGAGCTACATTGCCATCCACACATTCAGGCCAGCTACAGTACAGGTAGGGACTAAAGGTGGAGGTGTCTCGATCTTTATCAACAAGCTCACATCAGGGCTAGTCAAACAAGATTACATGCCTGAGCCTTTTAATGCATTTATTTATTTATTTGACATTTGTTGACCGGATTAGTCCGTCTAAGCTTGTTCCCTTTTTAAGCGGAGGCTCAAGCAGAAAAGCTCTAAAGTAAAAATTATGCAAAAATTAGATTCAGTGGACAAATAATGCAAGTTAAACATTCACAGTACAGATTCATTAATACACTGGTTCACAAAACAAATTATACAAGAATGAACATCCAAGGACAAATTGTGCAGACAAGATATTCAAAGTACAGAATAACAAATTTGAATACAGATACAATAAAATGTATATACAGCAAATGTTAATCGATGACCAATTGTATTACAAGAAGAGATGCCAATTGAAAATGGGATTACAAGTTAGATGTGGGTATAGAGGAGCATTTGATCAGAGCAAGGCAGCAAAGATGCAGAAGAACTTATTACTGGTGGTCCAGCAAGAGAGATGTAGAAGTTAGTTTGTAAATAGCAGTAAGGAGGGCAATAATAGAGAAAGGTAACGGAGGGAAAAGGAAGAGTTGTATAAGGGGCAGAATTTGGGGGGGGGGGGTGTACAGATGAGTAGTAGAAAGTTTTTGTAATAGACTAGTCAAACAAGATTCCATGCTTGAGCTTTTCCTTGTCAAGATTCCCATAAGCAAAGTGCCATATCATATCCTTGCAAGCTATAGGTGACCTTGTATGACCCTAGTAACCCATAACTTGTACTTTGACTTAGTGGAGCCCCTCATCATTCAACCCAGTACCATATTTGTGGATGATTGTGACTTCTCCATTATAAAATGTGATAGTTACACAATCCCAAACATACATACCCAGAAATTCCTGGAATTTATAAATACAAAACCCTTGAACCAGATAGTCCATACTCCCACTAGGGCTGCAAACATACTAAACCTGGTACTCACAAACATGGCAGGATGCTGTAATCCCCCATTACCCTCAGTGTAGTGTCCTGTCTAGTAAAGTCAGACCAGAAAGTTGTCTCCTTCATAATAAAAATCAGTTATGTGACCCCAACTAACCGTGTAACATTTAGGAACTATTCTAAGACAAACTTCCTACAACAAATGGTAATCTTTGAACATTTTAAACCCCCCTCCCAACCCTGAGAACAGAGCTGCCTATGCAGAATTGTTAGCAGGAAACCCTGAACAATCATGTCAATAAATGCATAGAGACAGCTGTGCCTACCAGAAATAAGTCCAGAACAAACTTAGAAAACAAACCTCCCTAGTGGAATCCAAACAAACAGGATGCACAACAAAAGGAAAAACTCATAGCCAAGATTAGGAAGTGCTACACCCAGCATGATAAAAACACACTCATCAAGCTAAAGAAACAATTAAGAAGGCACATTACGTTTACTAAAGGAAATTTGAGGTAAAGATGGCCCCCCAATCAAAGGAGAATCACAAGTCTTTCTTTAGCTACGTCCAAAACTTCAAAAGAGCTCACAGCAAGTGTACAGAACTGATTGTAACTGGAACCACCTGCAAAGAGCCTGAAGGCACAGCAAATCTGCTGGCCATCAAATTCAGCTCGTTTCACCCTATTCACTCCCCCAGCCACCCCCCAGTAAATACCATCAAAAACCCACCCAACTGTTATTAGGGAGCATCTCCTAGATGCGTTCTGTAAGGCCAAAAGTACTGCATCAATGGGTCAGAATAACATCCCAGGATGCCTCTTAAATGGCCTGAAACATACCACTTTAGTCACTGTTTAACCATAGCCTCCAGACAGGGTCTGTGTCTTGTGAATGAAGAACTGCAATATTAATATCTCTACACAAGGGTGGGCCATCAAAAGACCCCAGGAATTACAGACCCATAAGTCTGACTAGTCTGGTATGCAGAATTAACATGAAAATAATTAGGACATAGAAAACCTACAAACACTGGATTCAACCCAGTCTGGTTTCATCGAGGGCAGAGCATGCCTACTCAACCTGGTGGACTTCTTTCAGAAGTTCAACAAAGCAATAGATGAGGGCAAAAAAGTGCATATTGCTTAACTTGACTTAGCTAAGGCATTAGATACAGTACCACACTCAGGCATTGTAAACATACTCATGCATATAGGCATATACTCATATGTTACAATCTGAACAGCCAGTCGGCTCTCAGATAGGACCCAGGAATTTAGGATAGGGAAGACAATGAGGCCAGTCACAGTGCCAACAAATGCATAATAGGTCACTTTGGGAAGCCAGCCAGCCTAGGAAATTACATTGCATTCAGATCTCTAACAGTAGAATCAGTAGTCATGGATTTGGGTATGTGTTTAGATAATAACCTGGCTTTCAACCAACACGTGTCTAATGTAGAGAGGAAACCATTCCATGTTGTTCAACTTATAAGCAAGGGCATTGGATCTATGTCCAAGGAATCAGTGTCCAACTGTATTTGGCCCCTCATCAGGGCCATCATTGAGTACAATGTCCCTTTCAGTATGGAGCTGACCAGGCATATGCAACAACTGGGATGTCCACAGAGTTTCCTCACAAAAAGAATACAGGGTGTAAACAGTATGTTTTATG
Organism: Protopterus annectens; assembly: GCF_019279795.1. Taxonomy (NCBI): domain Eukaryota; kingdom Metazoa; phylum Chordata; order Ceratodontiformes; family Protopteridae; genus Protopterus; species Protopterus annectens. Next base: position 487,568,265 of record NC_056740.1, on the reverse strand, counting down.
GAGATCCCCTAAAAAAACATATCTCTATACCTGTTTCCTACAGACTGTTGATATTTGATGTACACCTGACATAGAAGGCATCATTGGAGCTTACTCTGATCAATCTTTTGCATATTCACAAAAGAAATATCATCAGAATTACTCAATTTAGGGATTTAAACATTGCTTGTGACATAAATAATACACATTGGAGAGGCAGGTATGTGTCTCAGAGATTTCCCCTTCTCTGGAACAGACTTCCCATCCATCTGAGCTCGAGCTATTCCCTTATTTTATTCAAGAGAAACCTGGACTAGTGGATGAGAAATACACCCTGGGTCTAGCAGCTATGTCTCTAATGGAAGAGGCGGCATGTAAATCTTGCCCTAGCTTGCATATACCCCTAAAAATAGCCTCTACGGCATATAAACTTGCAGGATATAATGGGAGGTTTGCCTACTCTTGTAAAGGCCCCAGTGATCGTTAGCCGACTATACACCTATGAACCAGTGAATAGTATTAGTACTACAGAAAGAGTTTTTACTATGGAAAGGTGTAGGGTTGGATTTAGGCATAGGAACATTTATATATTTAATTTATTTAACATTTGCTTACCAGGAAATGTCTGACTGGGACAGAGCCCATTTTCAGCAGAGGCCCAGGGAGAAATACTCCAAATGCATGTCTTTGGAATGTAGGAAGAAACTGGAGTACCAGGAAGAAACCCATGTAAATGCAGGGAGGACATGCAGACTCTGCACAGAAGGTATGCCAGTTGAGAATCGAACTAAAGGACCTCTTGCTGTGAGTAACAACACTAACTGCTGTGCGTGATTAGGATTATGGTAAACACACATTATTAAATATGGGCACACCTCTGCTCCCACACCTATTGTCAACAATTTCAGTATATCCAAAGGTTCCTATGTTTATAGGTGTGTACTATGCTAATGGCCCTGGGGTCTTTACAAGCCTAGCCATACGATTACCCTGGCATAGTGCCACCCGACCTTAGTTCCCAGTGCCTCTGTCAAGTAGAGCCACTAGAGTTATCCCAAATCCACACTAACCTTCCCCACATGCAGTAATTTAACCTCCTTTTGACGACCCCAGCACTTGATATTTTCAGTCTGTCAGTGAATGATTTGGCAGACTGAAGTGGATATGTGATTACAGAAAATAGATGCATACATGGTGTATGTGCTATTAAGCACAAAGTGGCTCTTAGCCAAACCTTTATCTGTTACCTATGACAAAGCAAAGACAAGTTTTTTGGCCCTGTTCATAGACTCTGATAAATTATTCCTGACTGAGATATCCGTACATCCACTAGTGCACACAGTACAAGGCCTCTTCATTCGAATGCGCTGGAGTATTGTTATACCCATTTTGCTTTCCTTCTCTCAAATTAAACTCCAATAATAACAATGCATGTATCTTACACAGCTCACAGGTTCCCAACCCCTCAGGTACGCTCAGAGTTTGTGGATAGTGTTCTCATACCACAGCTTCAGTACTACAATTTGTTAAATGTAGGACCTTCTACCAAATCCACTCAGCATCTACCTTCAGTACTAAGAAGAAAGAGTAATTTATTCCTTCGCTCACACTATAACAAGAACTACTGTTTACTCTTTTCTTACACGTTGGTTATCCCTTGTTGCTGTTTGTTTATTTTTTTAATTATACAGGAGACACCTTTACCTACCCCTTGTCAATCCTTTTAGTTTTGCTACTCAGTCCTGATTGCTCAGATCAGTCTCATTACCCTTGAACCTCTTGTTATTTTGGGAATATATCAGCCTTGGCTATCAATGCTTTCTCACTAATATGATCCATTATGTGGAACAAAATCAGGGCTTCTGGTTCTTGTGTCACTCATCCACCTTCAGGCCATAATTCCACCCACTAGATTATAACTCCTCAAACACTCATTGTTCCCTGCCTCTTTGATGGTAACAATATCAACTGAGTCAATCAACAAGGTGTCACAGTGTTAGTATAATCTCATTTGGTATGGCATGGCATGTTGTAATATGGAATGCTACAGTACCACTACTGCAGATATAGTGTGTTATGGTATGTTATTGTATGGCATAATGTGGAATGATATGGTAGGATATGTTATGGTATGGTACAGTTTGGTGTGGTATGGTAGTACTAATGTATGTACAGTATTGTATGGCATGGAAGGTAATGTACGGTATGGTATGCTGTGATATGGTAAGGTACGGTACCACTTCTGTATGTATACTATGTTGTGGTATGTTATGAGATGGTATGCTATGGAATGATATGGTATGGCATTGTATGGTACAGTTTGGTGTGGTATGGTACCACTAATGTTTGTATAGTATGGTATGGTATGGTATGGTATGGCATGGCATGTTGTGATATGAAATGATAAGGTACAGTATGGTATGGTATGTTGTGATATGTTATGGTAGAGTACCACTACTGCACATATGGTGTGGTATGGCATGTTGTAATATGCTATGGTACGGTACCACTACTGTATGTATGGTATGTTATGGTATTTTATGAGAAGGTATGCTATGGGATCTTATGGTATGATATACAGTTTAATATGTATGGTACCACTAATGTATTTATAGTATAGTATGACATGTTGTAATATGGTATGGTATATTACCACTACTGTATATATATATATATATATATATATATATATATATATATATATATATATATAGTATGGTATGGTATAGAATGGTGTGGTATGGTTTGGTATGATATAGTACAGTAGGGTGTGACATGGCATGACATGACTGTGCTATGGTATGGTATGGCCTACAGACCCCTGCATGTAGAAATTGTCTCATGTTCACTAATAACTATCTGATTCTCAAACAAGCTGATAAGGTATGTAAACGATGCATTTACACAATATCATGGAGTCAAAGCTCTCACATAAAAGCCCTCCTAATGTCAATTAGGTTGTCAGTATTACACAATCTATACACATTACACACAGAATGAACCAGACATATATACCCACATACACTGAGGTACTTAAATGTAACTTTCCTAAACCCCACATTTCTCCTAGACAAAGCATACATAACAAACACCCTCAGCAGCCCCAAATGCAACCAACATCCGCAGCAAAACATAGATCCACATCTAGTGGAGCCTCTACTTCTAAACCCATAAGACAAGCCACCATACATCCCAATATTCTGGTTGTTTGAGACTCCATTGTGAGACACACTGATGTCCATCTCACTAGGCTGAGTAAGGAAAAAGGCATGGTCAGTTACTTATCAGGGGTCAGGATACAATAAATTACACATGCACTCAGGTTATTGGACCACAAGAACCAGTATGAATCTGTCATAGTCTTTGTGGATGTAAATAAATGACCTGAGACTTACCTTTCTGGACTCTGTGAAGACAAACAAGATGGAGCTATGTCAAAGGCAATACACAGTTTGTGTGAAGTGCTCATAGTTAATGAAGCCACCTATACTGAATCAGAAGATACAGCAAACCTACTTGTAGACAAATTCAGCTCTAACTTTGCCCCCATACTCCACTCAGGAAATAGCATAAAATATAACTCCTTCAACTATTACTAGGGAACAGGTCCTCAGATGCTCTGTTTAATGCCAAGAATACTGCATTGATGGACTCCGAGAAAATTCCAGGCTGCATTCTAAATAGCATTTTACACAACTTATCAGTCCTTCTAAAATCACTGTTTAATCATAGCCTCAAAACAGGCTTTGTCCCTTTGTGAATGGAAAAAAGGCAACCATCATTCCACTGCACAAAAGTGGTCCATCTATGGACCCTGGAAACTATAGATCCATAAGTCTCACTAGTCTCATGTACAATCCATGGAAAGCATTACACAGAAATGATCAATAATGACACAGGGAAAAAAACAGAAATTGGACCCAACCCAGTTTGTTATGTTAAGGGCAAGTCAGGTCTACTCAGCCTGGTGGACTTCTTTGAAAGGTGACCAAAACAATGGATACGTGCAGAATGATTGATACTACCTACCTTGACCTGGGCAAAGTTTTTGACATAACCCCTACTTGGATATTGTTGAAAATCTCAAGAGGTTAAGTATAAACCCTTATGTCACCCAAAGGATAACAACTAACTCACAGACAGTACCCAGGAAGTAACATTTGGGAAGTCCACCTGTACAAAGAATCCAGTCACCAGTGCACTCCCCTCCTGGATCTATGCTGGGGCTGCTCCTTTTTTGCAAATACTTCTCTGAAGTCAAGACCAATATCAAAGGCCTCTCATTAATCAAATTTCTAGATGGTTTTGCTTTTTGCTGCTTGTTCTTAAAGTGTTCAGTTTTATTTATTCTGCTGCATTTATTACATATAGGTATTAGTCTGATTACATTGTAATTGTTATTCTAAGCTTCTTAGTTTTGATTTAAGCACTTGGGCTTCAAACTAGTTATCTTACATAAGGAATGTTTGCAGTTGACACTCTTGTGGCAGGACAGGTAGCTAACATCCTTCTAAGTTGGGAATCACTGATTGAAGGCTAATTGTGTCTGTTATTCTAAAAGTATCTTAGTTCTGGTTTAAGCACTTGGGTTTCAGGCCAGTTATTTTACATTAAGAAGGTTTGTGGTCTACACTTTTGTGGGATGAGAGGGCAGCCTCCACCCTTCTGGGCTGGGAATTGCTGGTTGAAAGTGTATTGTGTCTGTTATTTTGAAAGTGTCGTAGTTCTGGTTTAAGCTCTTCGGGTCCAAACCAGTTATTTTACACTAGGAAGGTTTGTGGTCTATACAGTTTACTGCAGCTGCTCAGAGTTTGGCATTCTTAGCCAGTAGTTTGGAGTACATCTGAACAGAAATCCAAGGCATCCAGTGAAATCTTTTAAAAATAAGTATAAGCTAAGCTTGTATGGCACTTTGTGTTCTGTATTTTATTGAACTGCTGCTTCATTTTTATTGTTTTTGCTGCTGTGACTGCTTCATTCTTGCACTTTGTATCGTTGCTACTTCTTTCCTAAATAGTATAGGCTAGATTCATACTTTCTGAATCTAAACAGATATCACTTGAGCACAAAAACCAACAAACTTACATTAAGAGGGCATGCCTGCACCCATGTGGCAGAAGTGTGCAGATCAGGACCCTTCTGAGTTGGGGATTTCTGGAATAAGGTTCTGTGTGGGGAGGTATTGGTACATTGAGTTAAAATTGTTTAAATTCACTTGTATTTAAGCCTCGCACTTGCGCATACCTGTGCACCATGCAGCAGGGTTAGCAATACCCTGTATAGATGCAAATGCCTCAATACAACTTTTCTCTAGAGAAAGGTCAGTAGAACCCTCCCAGGCTTCCCTGCTGCACTGAGGGTGACTCAGCTGAGCACTGAGCAGCATTACCACACTTTTTAATCCCTAATCCTCAATAGAACAAGTCCCCTTGCTAACCCTAGAGCAAAAGCTGATCTAACTTGCTTACCCCTTAACAGTACTTATGGTTTAACCTGCTACAATTGACAGTCAGTTTTCCAACATTCCTCCAACCAACCTGATTGACATGGGCATCCTGAGGCAGTGTAGTAATTGCCTCATGTATCCTGACAACCATTTGCTCCTACAGCAAACAAATACTGAGATGTAACTATACTATGAAACTGAAATCAATCCTCACACATAACCATAACAAGACATCAAACAGGTTGCTAGCACATAGACCTCTTCTCTCATACAAGATAAAATCACGAAAAGTAAACTCACATACATGGAGCTACTCATTAAAAGCCTACCAAAAGACCGGAGACCTCTCAAGTGCAAGCAACTCATACATACTAGAGCACAACCAAAAGCTACTACACATAACAACACACATACTAGTGTCGCAGAGAAAAAGCCCCTGAGGCAGAACACCTGAAATCCAAATGTCCTGGTCATAGGAGATTCCATAGTGAGACACATAGATGTTCCCCTCACCAGGCTGGACAAGGAGAACATACCTCTCAATCGGGAATCATAAAAAATCTGGACAAAGGCCCATAATAAATAGGTACAACTGGCCAAACATTTGTGTTCTGATTAACATAAAATTCGTATCCATAATTATGTAACCCCACCCACTCCAATGGACTTGTGGGGTACCAACTTTTAAACGCAAACTGAAGAACAGACAAAATAGTGATGATACAGCAAATGATAAGAACGTCTGTAGATGTTTATGTATGACAAAGCATCTCTCAGTCTCATTTTGTATGTTTTGTTTAGATCATATGGTGATAGGCTATAGGGGATATATCATGCAGGTGATAGAACAAGTAGAGGCTAGGCTTATGCTTATAATGCACGGCAGTCTTTATATTTGAGGACTGTCATTTTACCTCCTATATAACAGCTACACAGGTAAAAGTACAGCATGAAAAATATCTAATGTAACATTAAATCCGAATCTCATTCTGATGTCTTTTAAATGAGGGATCCCTTTAGGAAGTGAAATATGGACATAACAAAGTATGTTGGTTTTAATAAGTAAAACTGCTACAGTTCACAAAGCAGTGTGTGGAAGGATGAGAACAAATGAACTGAAAAAAATGTATACAACAACAATCTATAACCTCAACAGACCAGAAGATGAGTAACTCAGCAGTGTTAACCTCAGATAAATTTATGCTGTGTAAGGAATTTTCATTTTTGATTAATCAAGCCCCCCAATAATGCACACAGTCTGCACTTAAAAGGATTATGGATCAGTGCATCTGCAGCTAAATGTGTCTTTCACAGGTTTCTGCCTGTCAGCTACATGGTCTAAAGTTCAAACCTGTCTACTCGTTAGTGAAATCATACACTCAGCAAGTATTCTTCTACAGTACTTGTGCTATTCGTAAAACATCAGCCATTGGCTATTATGTGCTGGTTGCAGGAAAGGAACTCCTGGACTGAAAACAATCTATCAAAAGAATAAAAGCTGTCTTTTTTCTAGTTTGCTAGTGATAGATAGACACAAACACAAATGGGTCGAATGCACATCGCACCTTTAATATTATATACTACCCACAACAAACTGTTTTTAACAGTTATTCACAGGAATACTTGTATCAGTGAAGTCTGGGCACCTCTTTTTAATAGCCTTAGCTGTTTACATGAATTCTGACACTGCACGTTTTGCAGCACATCTTTTGTCACAAACTAAAAGACACTGTGCTGCTGTCTGGTCTATATTAAAAAAATGCAGATTACGCACGCCTTCTGCTCTACTACTTTGTGAGGTCAACAACTGTGAACATTCGTGAAGGATATAGACTCTGCTCCATGTCAGTCATACTGCTGGAAAACTAGACACACACCTCTTATAAAACAGCTGTACAAATACCTCATTGCCTACATAGCACGATTCGCTATATACAAGACCACCATATGCACACTCCCTTCCCACTTCACAACCGTGTCCTACAAATACATGAGTGAAAGTAAGGTTGTGTGCTATAACCAAGCGAAAGCTCAACACAAACTGCTAGAACATGGAAATGTAAAAAAAAATACATGGGATGGGACTTATACAACTGATCATTAAACTATGCAGGCAAAACTATGTGCAACAGATAGGCTCACGGCCATCCACCTGAAAAAGTTTTCTTTTTAAAAGTGTGCAAGAAACATTTTAATAAAAAAAACAATAATTATTCAGTTATGCAGAGCATGACAATATAAACCTTAGAATCAGTTGTGCTAATTAACATTTAACTATCAAACTACTGCATTGCTGGCTGAACACTTATAATCCTCTGCTGATACACGAGAGAACAACAGAGAAAGGAAATCAGCGAATCTGCTAACTTACGAATGAACCGACCAAGTTTGAAGAGTTTGAGGATCGACTTTTACTGTAACCAGCAAAGAAACAGACTACAACTCCCGTCATTTTCCTAAACAAATGTAAGTGACTGGTGTAATTTTTGGAGGAGGACCGTCACAAATTTCCACGCCATTCTTTGACTGTTGCTGGCTTAATGTAGACTATTTCTCTGTTTACAACTGAAAAAGAAAACTTAGTCATGTTGGTTGTAAAGTTATGTTAAATATACTCGTGAGGAATATTATCTCTGTTATTGTGGGAAAAAGTTGTGGTTCGGTGATGTTACTATAGAAAGGTAAAAATTGTGAACTGTGGAGACACAGTCAAACCTTCTGCTGAATTCTGACAAGCTGGCAGTCTGCCTCATGAAACTGACATCATCATGCATGTCCCTGCACGTGATGACATCATATCATGCATGTCCCTGCACGTGATGACATCATATCATGCATCATGCATGCCCCTGCATGTGATGACATCATATCATGCATGCCCCTGCATGTGATGACATCATATCATGCATCATGCATGTCCCTGCATGTGATGACATCATATCATGCATGTCCCTGCATGTGATGACATCATATCATGCATCATGCATGGCCCTGCATGTGATGACATCATATCATGCATGGCCCTGCACGTGATGACGTCATATCATGCATCATGCATGCCCCTGCATGTGATGACATCATATCATGCATGCCCCTGCATGTGATGATGTCAGCAACAACTTCAACAAAAAGAAAAATGAGAAAAAAACGGGTAATTCAGGAATTGAAGGGGCCACTTGGGAATTCATGGCACACCATTATTTTGCTCTGAAAACTGGTAAATGCCAAGGAATTCAGTATGGTTGAGAGGTATGAAGGAGAAGGTCAGGGTCAGCTGCCTGTCAGGTGCCAAGATCTATTAAATCATGCACACACTCAAGTCACTCAACAACAATTACCATTATGACTCTGTCATAGTACATGTCGTGGTGAATAACTTGAGATGTACCTCCTTGGACTATATAAAGAGAGAAATGACTGAACTCTCAGGTTATGTGTCCCAGGCAGAAATACCCCTAGCTCTAAGCAGCATTCTATCTTCACCCAGGATAATGCCACAATATAAATAAAAAATGATGGACTTCAATTGCCTTGGCTTCTGGTTTAGTCCAGGGTTATCCAGTATCTGTCAGCCTGGGAAGATACACGTGGTTGACAGACCATGCTGCTTTGCCAGAGATGGTCTTCACCTGTCTTGTTTAGGCTTTTGAATACTGGCAAAGATGCTTGCCTCCCCGACAGTGCCTTTTTTAGGCAATACCAAAACAACAAAACTTCCAACATACAAAATCCACTGCAGACAAACTCAAGTTCATGCTGCTTAATGCTAGGAGTCTAAACAAGAAGCTCCACTCCCTGGGAGCTTTCCTCACCTCAGAAGATGCTGATGTCTGTGCAGTCACCGAGACTTGGTTCAAGGCTGCAGAGAGTACCCCAGCTATGCAAGGATACAATGCCTTCCATACATTCCGACCTCAAAACAAGCATGAAAGAACCAAAGATAAAGGTGAATCCATCCTCATTAAAACCAACTTGAGACTGGTTAAATAGTATAATTCTCTTGAGCTACTCCAGGTCCAAATAACTATAGGTAAAACACCCTACCACATCATTGCTAGCTAAAGGTCCCCCACTCCGAATCATGAGAAGCACACCACCTACCTGGACTTGTTTGAGTCACTCACTATATGGCCAAACACCTTGGTCATGGGAGATTTCAACTATCCTTCCATTGAGTGGGTGCAATATACAAGCACAAGCTTAACTGCCCTGAGGTGCCTGGAGTTTGTTAATACAAATAGGTTCAAAGGTTCATAGGTTCATACTAGGCTATCTGCCTGAGGGAATTTATAAGCCTAGCCAGAGTGTGTTTGGCTTTCGCCACCCATTTTAAATTAATTTTGCTATGCCCTTTTTCGAGGTTAGTATACTGTGCCTCTGTCTAACAGTGACACAGAAGTGATACCCCGGGTAAACCTATGATCTCCCATCCACTCATCAAGATTCCTCTTGAAGAGAGTCAATGAGGGACTCTGCCTAACCTGGACTGGGATTTTATTCCAGAGTGAAGGGAGCCTCTGGGTTATGAATCTGTCCCTCCATCATGTCTTATTTATTTCAGTGCTGAGGTTCAAGTCTCTCGAGTGCGTAGCTCGATGGGATTTGGATTTTTTTGAGGTGCAGCATGTCCATTAATTCCGGGTTGGACATGGCTTTATACGTCAGGCACAGTTCACCTCTGAGCAGACGGTATGCCACTGAGTAGAGCCGGAGTTTTTTTTAACCGGGCAGCATATGGCATCTGTTTGAGCCCTATGATCCTCTTGGTGAGGTACTTTTGGGGTCTTTCCAGTTGCTGCAGGAGTCTGGTAAGGTACATCCCAAAAGGGGCATTGTACTCAATTATGAGCCTGATGAGGGATGAGTAAAGAGGCACGATGACCTCCCCTGATCTAGATGTGAATCCCTTCATGATTAGGTCGGCTATATAAAATGTTTTTCTAACCACTTTGGCCACGTGGTTGTCAAATGTGAGATTGCTATCAACTTGGGTCCCCAGGTCCCTAATTACTTCTTCTGTACTTAATGGATTACCACCTATGTGGTAATTTGTGGGCACTTTGTTTTTGCCAAAGGGGATGACTATACACTTTTTGGCGTTTAGTTTAAGGCCATGGCTCTGGCACCAGTTGTCTGTTTCTATGAGGCCCTTTTGTAGGATGCTTGTGTCGGCTGGAGAGTCGATTATAGCGCCCAGTTTGCAGTCATCTGCGAACTTAGTCAGCCACAGTCCTTCCGTGTTGGCCTGTACCTCCTATAAATATATACCGAACAAGAGAGGTCCCAGGACTGAGCCTTGTGGGACGCCACTTGTAACTGGTTTGGAGTCTGATATGGCTCCAGCAATTCTAACCATGTGGGTTCTGTCCTTGAGCCAGTTTGCAACCCATCTAGTGACATAAGGGTTTATATTTAAGCTGGCAAAGATGCCCGAGTGGGGTATTGTATCAAAGGCTTTTGCGAGGTCCAGGTAGGCTGTGTGGACCACCTTCCCCTCTTCAATGGCCTTGGTGACTGTTTCAAAGAAATCAACCAGGTTTAAGAGGCAGGATCTGCCCTTAACAAAGCCAAAATGGGTAGGATCCAGTGTCTGTAGGTCCCCAATATCTTTATTTATGAGGTCCATGATGATCCTTTCCATAGCTTTGCAGACCAAGCTAGTCAGGATTATGAGGCGATAGTTTCCAGGATCCGTTGAGGCACCACCTTTGTGGATAGGGACCACTGTTGCTGTACACCACTGCTTTGGAACAGTTAGTCTGCACCCCCAGAAGGGGCTCAAATGTTCTGGATTTATTACTCAGCAATATGGGGGGATGACTGCACTACCCCCTGTGTCCTGCCCTTCATGGTGCAGTCAGACCATAAATCTGTATCGTTCAAAGTAACAATCAGATCTGGCACCTCCACTGGAGCAATAAAAATGAGAAACGTCTCCAAAACAAAATATAGCCTACCAAGTGATGGTTTGAAAAGTTTCAAACTCCCTGCTAACACAGACAACAATGACTCCTATGCAAAGGAGTACACAAACACCCTATATAACCACTTAAGCAACTGTATTGCCTCTGATGTATCTGACAGGATCAAAACTAAGTCCTCCTGTAAAAACAAGCCACCCTGGTGGACCTCAAGTATAAACAGGTTATATAAGAAAAGGATGGAACTGATATCTAAGAAGAAGAGTGAACTTAGACAGCAAAGGGAATACCCTCCACATCTTAAACAAGCAAATCAGATATCTGGTGAAGTCCTCTAAAGCTAGTTATGAAGTCAATACCCTCCACATCTTAAACCAGCAAATCAGATATCTGGTGAAGTCCTCTAAAGCTAGTTATGAAGTCAATACCCTCCACATCTTAAACCAGCAAATCAGACATCTGGTGAAGTCCTCTAAAGCTAGTTTTGAAGTCAATACCCTCCACATCTTAAACCAGCAAATCAGATATCTGGTGAAGTCCTCTAAAGCTAGTTATGAAGTCAATACCCTCCACATCTTAAACCAGCAAATCAGATATCTGGTGAAGTCCTCTAAAGCTAGTTATGAAGTCAATACCCTCCACATCTTAAACCAGCAAATCAGACATATGGTGAAGTCCTCTAAAGCTAGTTATGAAGTCAATACCCTCCACATCTTAAACCAGCAAATCAGACATCTGGTGAAGTCCTCTAAAGCTAGTTATGAAGTCAATACCCTCCACATCTTAAACCAGCAAATCAGACATCTGGTGAAGTCCTCTAAAGCTAGTTATGAAGTCAATACCCTCCACATCTTAAACCAGCAAATCAGATATCTGGTGAAGTCCTCTAAAGCTAGTTATGAAGTCAATACCCTCCACATCTTAAACCAGCAAATCAGATATCTGGTGAAGTCCTCTAAAGCTAGTTATGAAGTCAATACCCTCCACATCTTAAACAAGCAAATCAGATATCTGGTGAAGTCCTCTAAAGCTAGTTATGAAGTCAAATTAGCTTCCCTAGCTAAAGACAATCATAAGGCATTCTTTAGATATGTCTGAAATCTAAAAGGCAATACCCAACTATGCACTGACTTCATAGTGGACAGTGCCACCCACACTGACCCTGAAGAAATTGTCAACCTATTAGCTAGGAGATTTGGTGCAAACTGCACCCCCTTGTCCCCACCAGCCATATCCCAAAGCATGCCTGACATCTGTCCTCTCCCCAGTATCTCCAATGAGCAGGTCATATCCCTTGTCTCCAAGGCCAAAAACACGGCCTCTATGAGACCAGATAACATCCCAGACTGCTTACTAAATAATCTAAAACATAACCTAGTGGATCCACCTGGCAGTCTTTTTAACCATAGCCTGAGCACTGGCTTTATTCCAGCAGAGTGGAGAACAACAACTGTAATCCCCTTGCACAAAGGGGGTCCTTTAACCAACCCTGGGAACTATAGAGCATAAGTCTAATCAGCCTTATCTGCAAGGCCATGGAAAGAATCATCATGGACCTTATCAGCAAGGACATAGGCAACTTTCAAACTCTCATTCCCACCCAGTTTGGCTTTGTTAAGGGTAGATCATGCTTACTAAACCTGATGGACTTCCTTTAGAATGTCACCAAAGCCCTAGATGAAGGAAAAGCAGTACCTACCGCCTATCTTGACTTAGCCAAGGCTTTTGACACAATCCCCCAATCAGGTATCATTGAGAAACTCTCCCAGCTGGGGATTAATCCATACATTACTTGATAGGTAGCCAACTGGCTCACCGACAGAACCCATACTATCAAAGTTGGGGATTACACTTCCACCAGTAGAACAGTTACCAGTGGGGTACCACAAGGTTCTGTGCTGGGGTCTCTACTGTTTGGAATAAATTTCTTGGAAGTTCAGGCAAAAGTAGATGGCCTGTGGTTTATCAAGTTGGCAGATGATTGCAAACTGGGAACAATCACTGAGTTCCCTAAAGATATTACATATGACAGGAGGGGTTAACACAGACAAATAATTGGTGCCAAAGTATGGTCTAAAATTCATGCAAAAAAGTGCATCTCTGTCCCTTTTGTCAAAGAGGTAGCCCCTCCAAATTACAATATAGGCAGCACCCCCCCTGAGCTTGAACCCAGTGGTGGGTGACTTGGGAACACAAGTTGATAGCAGTCTAAACTTCGATCAACATGTGACCACAGTGGTAAAGAAAGCCTTTTCCTCATAAGTATGAGCATAGCATCTGAGACCAAGAATGTTATAACTCCTCTGTACTCCACCCTCATCAGACCACTAAGAGATTTCAACGTTCCCTTTTGCATGTACCTCACCAGACACCTGCAGCAGCTGGAGAGACCACAGAGATTCCTGAGCAAGAGAAGTCAAGGACTCCAAAACATGCCCTACATAGAAAGATTGAAAGTCCTGTCACTGTACCCTGAGTCTTACAGGCTGCTGAGAGGCAATCTGCACCTGGAGTACAGAGCAATCTCTGACCATGCCTTAATTGAAATGCTGCATGTCCACAAATAAAATGGGACGAGTCACTTGCTCCAGTGATCTCAACCTAGCCTATGACTTAAACAAAACATGTTACAGAGACAGATGTATCTCCCAGAGGGGTCTATATTATTTCAGCAAATGCTTAAAATAGCGAAAGCTGTTTAATTGACACAATAAAGTCGAAATCCCTAAATCCCTAACAGACGGAACAGTGATTTTTTCCCAGGGAAAAAAAAAAATCACTGGGCCGTCTTCTGGTCTTTGCCATTTCCTCCACTGTAGTGTGATCCCGGAGTTGGTATATTTAAGTAGAGTGTGTGTGGGGGGTCCAGCCCCTCACATTGGGAGGCATGGGAGGCGAAGCCCCCCCCCCCACCTTATTTTGTGTTTTTTTTTTTTTTTTTTTTTTTTTTTTAACGGATCAGCAGTTTTTTTCCCTGGCGGAAAAAAATCACTGTTCCATGTGTTCAAGATTTAGGGATTTTGACTTTAATGAGTCGATTAAATAGCGTTCGCTATTTTAAGCATTCACTGAAATAATATAGACCCTCCCAGAGATTGCTGCTTCTCTGGAATAAACTTCCAATTCACGTTAAGCAAAGCTCCTCAACCACCCTATTTAAGTGCAACCTGGACAACTAGATGGGAGACTATACATTCACTTTTTTTAATTTCTCCAAGTCTTTTGGGTTTCTAATACTATGATGGGAATGGACCCCATTCCTAAGTCAAAGTATTATTAAAGTTCATGAAATTAGTATTGTTTCAACCTTTTATGTTAGCCAGAAGTGCTCTTCACAGCACCAGCAATGTGCCCAATAATGACTCCTGCAATTCATATGGAGTTATCAGTAACATATCTAAGCACGACTGTAAATTCTTTTTTATAAGACCTGCTGCTCTTAATACTGTTGGAACTGTCTGGGTATTCTTCTTCCACATTGCCCTTGTTTCTGCCTGCAAATCCTGGTATTTTGTGACTTTGTGTCTCTCTGTACGTAAGACACTGTAGTCACTGGGTGTAGCAATTTTAATAACCAAAGCTACTTTTGTTTTCTTTTTATGGACTACTATATCTGGTTTACTTGCATCTATTTTGTGAACTGTTGGTAATGGATGATTCCTTGTGATATAAACTTCATCATTTTCTATGATGTTTTGTAGCTCATGTTTCCAGTGCTTTTCAGCTACTTCAATATTATAATGTTTGCATAATTTCCAATGCAACAGTCTTGCCAAATTATTATGCTTTTTAGTATACAGTCCTTCTGCTATTAGTATATCACAACTAGCAACAAGATGTGCAAATTTTTCCTATTCTGTTTTATAAAACATGCATTTGTCTGTTTCTCCCATGTCTTCAATGGATTTTGTAAATGCACACGTATGTAGTCCACTATCTTGGGCCGCCAATATTAGCCTTTCATCTTTTGGTTTAAATTCACCTCTCCTTAACCATTTCTGCATTCGACCCTAATCAGCACGAGATTGGTTCAAGAGTTTTTTATACTTGCAACTATATTTATGCATTTTCCACATCTCTTGCCTTCTCATCTGATACTTCACCTTATATTCTTTCTTTTGTTTTTTTGGATTTTTATCTGCTTCTCATTTGATTTCCATTCCTGCTCAATGCCAATATGCTTCTGCTAAACTAAGCAGGGAATGGTATGGCATGGCACATTATATTATGGCATGGCATGGTATGGTATGGTAGCAGTATGGTATGGTATGGTATGGCATGGCATGGTAGCAGTATGGTATGGTGTGGTGTGATGTGGAATGGTATGGAACATATGATATGGTAAGGTGTGGTATATTATAGACTGGCATGGCATGACACTGTCATGGTATGATATGTTACAGCGTGGTATGGCATACTACAGTACTGTACTATGTAGCACAGTATAGTATGACATTTTATGGCATGGCGTGGTATGGTATGACTGGGTTGTTGTATCTAATGGAATAACACGGTGTGGTATGAATTGGTATAGTGGGATATGGAATGGTGAGATGTGGTACAACATGGCATAGTATGTAGGTCATGGTATAGAAGCCAATGTTCTGTTATGTAATATGGCATTGTATGATGCAGTGTGCTATACCATGATACTGCATAGTATTGTAGGATATGGAACAGTACGGTATAACATGGAATAGTAAGGTGTGGAACACTGTGATACAGAATATTATTTTTTTTTTTATTTCATTTATTTATCAACTGAATAATCCCACTAGACACAAGTGACCCACTTTAGTGGCAACCCGGGAGCTCTGTCTGGTCAGGTAACTTGTTCAGAGTAGCACAGTAGGCAAATAGATTTGGGAGGAATCAAACCCTGTACTCTTCACTACAAGCAGCATCTTGTTAACAGCTCAGAGCTTTAATCCCCTGTGCTAATTGCCACAGTATTATAATATAGTATAGAATGGTATAGTATGGCATGTTATGACATACTATGGTATGGTATGGTGTGGCATGACATGGTAGATGATACTATATATTGTATAGTGTGGGATTCTGCAGTATGATGCAGTGTAGTGTGTCAAGGAAATGAATGATACAGCACTCTACAGTAGATAGGCATGTTATGGTATGGTATGGTATGATAAGGTACGATATGGTATAGTATGGTATGGTATGGTATGGTACAGTATGGTACTGTATGGTATGGTATGGTATGGTGTGGTACAGTATGGCATGGTATGGTATGGTGCAATGCAATATGATATAATATATTCTGGTTTATTTTATGCCATTGACATGGTCCTATACCAATCAAATCAATCACTTTCACTGTTACAAAAAGAACTCTAAGCAGACTTCCTTTCTGTCATCCAGTGGATCAATAAGTCTGCATAGAGTTCTTTTTGTAACAGTGAAAGTGATTGATTTGATTGGTATAGGACCATGTCAATGGCATAAAATAAACCAGAATATATTATATCATATTGCATTGCACCATACCATACCATGCCATACTGTACCACATCATACCATACCATACCATACAGTACCATCTTTTAAACCTGGTGGAATTTTTTGAAACAGTCACTAGAGCCATCGATGAAGGCAAAGCAGTTCATACAGCCTAACTGGATCTGGCAAAAGCCTTCGATACAATACCCCACTCAGGCATCATAGACAAGCTCAACAGCTTAAATGTAAACCCGTTTGTCACAAGATGGGTTGCAAACTGGCTAAAGGACAGAACCCACAAAGTCAGAATAGCTGGAGCTATGTCAGACTCTAAGCCAGTCACAACTGGAGTCCCACAGGGCTCTGTCTTGGGACCCCTCTTGTTCGGCATTTATTTCTCAGATGTGCAGACAAACGTAGGGGGGTTGTGGCTGACAAAGTTCGCAGACGACTGCAAACTAGGCGCCATAGTCGACACACCAGCTGACACATGCATCCTCCAGAAGGGCCTCACAGAAACAGATGACTGGTGCCAGAGTCATGGCCTTAAACTAAATGCCAAAAAATGTATAGTCATCCCCTTTGGAAAAAACAAAGTACCCACAAATTACCACATAGGTGGTAATCCATTAATCTGGAAAAAGTAATCAGAGACCTGGGGACCCAAGTTGACAGTGACCTCTCATTTGACACCCACATCACCAAAGTGGTTAGAAAGACCTTCTTCCTTGCCCACCTTATCATGAAGGGATTCACATCCAGATCAAAGGATGTCGTTGTACCCTTATATTCCTCCCTTATCAGGCCTATGATTGAGTACAATGCCCCATTTGGTATGTACCTCACCCGGCACCTGCAGCAGCTGGAGAGACCCCAAAAGTACCTTACCAAGAGGATCAAAGGTCTCCAGCATATGTCATATGCTGCCAGACTGAAAAAGCTCCAGCTCTATTCAGTAGCATACCGCCTGCTCAGAGGTGATCTGTGCCTTACGTACAAGGCCATGTCCAATTCAGAATTAATGGACATGCTCCATCTAAAAAATCCAAATCCATCAGAGCCATGAGAGCTAAAGATCTAAACCTCAGCACAAATATGAATAGGACATGCTGGAGGGACAGATTCATAACCCAGAGGCTTCCCACACTCTGGAACAGGATACCTGTCCATGTTAGGCAGAGCCCCTCACTGACTCTCTTCAAGAGAAATCTGGACGAATGGATGGGTGATCGTAGGTTTACCCTGGGGGTCATCTCTGTGTCATTGATAGATAGAGGCACAGTAAACTAAATTTAATTTAAATTGTACACTTTTGTATCATTACATGGGGTGGCGAACGCCACATACACTTTGGCTAGGCTTATAAATGCCCTAGGGCAGATAGCCTAGTACTATACTATGAAACTATGAAACTAATCGCAAACATCGTCTACTTAACTTCACAAAAACTCAGAACATGCTTTCTGGAACAAAGAAAAGGCTTGCTAAAAAACTTCCCCAATATGCATGCTTGACCATCAAAACACTCACTCAGGAAACATCAAATCCTTATAGGTTCATAGAGTCATAGTTGTTTAATAGGCTAATGACTACAAGGGCCTTTTTAAGCCTAGCTATGCATCCCAAATCTCTGACAAGGTCTGATCCCCTTGATAAGTTTAAGCATGGGCCTGGGAGATGAACCATTTACAGGTTACCTGTTTGCATTAGAGACATAGGTACCAAACCAGGGATGAATTTCCAATTTTCCATCCAATTGTCCAAGTTGCACTTGAATTAGGTTAGGGAGGAACTCTGCTTCACATGGATGGGGAGCCTGTTCCATAGACAGAGTAGTCTTGAGGTACATACTTATGTCTCCAGCAGGTCCTATTTATATCACAGGCAAGGTTTAAGACTTTAGAATGGGTGATTCTGGTACAGTTTGTTTTGTGGATATGCAGGAGGTCCATCAGAGTGGGGTCTGACAATGCTCTGTATGGCAGGCATAGATCTCCCCTCAAAAGCCTGTAGGAGACAGAATACAGGGATAGGGCCTTGAGGTGGTCTGCATAGGACATACTACTTATGCCCTTTATTCTTTTGGTAAGAAACCTCTGTGGACATTCCAGGTGTTAGATATGCCTGGTTAGGTACATATGAAAGGTGGCATAGTACTCAATGACAGGTCTAACGAATGCCGAATACAGAAGAACAATGACTTCTTTGGACTTAGATGCCATACCTTTGTTTATAAGTTGTGCAACATAGAATGATTTCCTCACCACTGTAGACATGTGATGATCAAAGGCAAGATTACTATCTATGTGTGTTCCTAAGTCCCTGACTACTTGGTCAACTCTAAGGGGTGTGTTGTCAATATGATATTTACCAGGGATGGATGAATTCTCAAAGGATACTATTATGCATTTCTTGGCATTTAGTTTTAGTCCATGGCTCTGACATCAGTTGTTTGTCTGTGTCAGTCCCTCCTGGAGAACAATTATGTCAGTGTGAGATTCAATGACAGCTTCTAATTTGCAATCATCTGCAAATTTAGTCATCCAGAGACCACAGATATTGGCCTTGGCTTCTGAGAAGTAAATGCCAAAAAGGAGCGGTCCAAGGACTGATCCCTGAGGGACTCCACTTGTGACTGGCTTCTTTGTAGAGGTGAACTCCCCAGTTCTAACTTACTGGGTTCTGTCTGTGAGCCAGTTGGCTATCCACTGGGTGACATACGGGTTTGCACCTAACCTCTTGAGTTTGTCAACAATGCCCAAGTGGGGGATTGTGTCAAATGCCTTGGCCAGGTCAAGCTAGGCAGTGTGAATGATTTTGCCCTCATCCATTGCTATGGTGACCTTCTCAAAGAAGTCCACCAGGTTGAGTAGGCATGGTCTGCCCTTGATGAAACCAAACAGGGTTGGGTCCAGTGTCTGGAGGTTTACTATATCTCTGTTGATCATTTCCATGATAATTCTTTCCATGGCTTTACATATAAGACTAGTGAGAATTATGGGTCTGTAGTTTCCATGGTCTGAGGAAAGTCTGAGGGGGGAGAGAGGCGTAAAGTTGGAGCTGAATTTATCAGCCAGGAAGTTTGCAAGATCTTCTGGCTCAGTATAGGTGGCTCCATTCACCATGAGCTCTGCAAACAATTGTGTATTGCCTTTGAGGTTGCAGACATAGTTAAACAATGCTTTGTGGTTGTCCTTGGCCTGGGAGGCCAAATGTACCTCACATTTGGCTTTGGTAGACTTTATCTGTCCTCTGAGTTGTTTGTTTAGCTTGATAAGAGTGTTTTTTTTCCTGCTGGGTGCTACACCTCCTAATTTTTGCCACGGTTTTCTTCCTCCTGTTAGACATCTGATTGAATTTGTGATTCCACCAGGGTGGCTTGTTTTCTGAGTTAGTTCTGTGCTTCTTCCTGGTCGGATAGCTGCCTCTATGCAGCTATTAACATGCTTGTACATGGCTTCTGTGAACAGTTCTGCATAGGCAAAAGTGTTCTCAGGGTTTATGGGGACTTGAAATTTTGTCAGGTTCTCAATAGCAGGAAGTTAGCTTTAGAATAGTTCCTGAATATTTCCAGTTTAGCTGGGGGTCCTTGAAAGACCTGGTCATCAGGTTAGATCTGTCTCTAAACTTTACTCTCCATCTTCACAACACTAGGAAAAAATGAACATACTTCTATTCTGGGTCAACAAAATCTCCCTATTCAAATCTAAATCCACCCAAACAGTAGTAACCAAAGGAATCCCATTGCCCAGTTTGAATATGGCCTTCTATTTATTGCATCTGCTTCTAAAAGGAACACCAAACACATTCAAACTATAAAAAAGAATATCTGTGGGTTTATCACCTTTCCCCAAAACAGGAATCATACTGTGTAACCCTTATAAAAGCAAACTAGCTCCTAGCCCAACAAAAATGACAGTTTTATTAGGCTCTCGATTATTCAAACATCTTAAACACCAAGCTTTTTCTAATCTGGCATCCAATCTTACAAGAATTGCTCTGATATACAACTTCAGGAACCACAGTAGATCTCTTCCCTTCCTACAATGCCTCCAATACCAAGCTGACCTGCACAGACCACAGTTTCTTTATTCTTTGTCCCATCTCTGGGAATCTTCCTCCCCCTACCCAACTCCCTAGTTTAAAGAATCAATGTTGCACTCTCATTTCTGTGCTCACAGGTAAAGTCTATCTTATACAAGCAGATAAAAGCCACCTTTCTGACATTACCTAACTACCATAATGATTCTTAGCACTTTACCTCTCTCCTGTCCATTTGGCAGTACCCATTCATAAAATCATTTACATCCTGCACAGTTCTATTTTTTGTAAATCAATGTACATATCTGCTATTTTGAATAATTATGTTATTATCTGTATTTTGCTTCTTAAAACATTTTCTCATGTTTTATTACTAAACAGTTTACAACCTTTGCAATTTTTGCCTGGAGTGAGATTGTAATTAGTCAGCTGTGATCAGTACCCTACCTTGGTTAACAGAATTTAACAAATAAATGGACTAGTATGGCATGGCACAGTACAATACAGTACAGCACTGTATGGTGCAGTATTGTATGGAATGATATGCAAAGTATGACATTCTGTGATATGGTACATTATGGTATAGTATATAGTATGGTATAGCATTGTATGGTGTGGTGTGGTATGGTATGGTATGGTATGGTACACCTAGAGCTACCTGGCATGGCATAGTATGCTTTGGTGTGGTATGGGTTATAATTGTGTGACAAGGAGTGATAAGGAAAGGTAAGGTATAGCACAGCATGATAATAGTATGTCTGGTATCACATGAAATGCTGTAGTCTGCTGTGATATATGACACGGAAACAAATTGTACTGCATGTCATAATATGTTTTAGGATAGTGATATTTGGTATGGTATGGTATAACAAGGTACATTGTGGTGTGGTGTGATATACTTTGGTAAGATATGCTACAGTATTGCGTAGAAGGGTGAGGCATGGCATGGTACAGTGCTGCATTTCATATTAAGACATTTCATGGTATGATATG
Organism: Protopterus annectens; assembly: GCF_019279795.1. NCBI lineage: Eukaryota > Metazoa > Chordata > Ceratodontiformes > Protopteridae > Protopterus > Protopterus annectens. The sequence continues at coordinate 487,546,425 of NC_056740.1, read as the reverse complement.
GTATAGTCCATATGACATGCTATTATATGGTAAGTTAGGGACAGATCTATAAATGACACAATACATGAATACAAATGAATAGATAATTTTATGTTGAAACTTAAAATATCAGACACAGACACAAAAATAAACCATTTTTTTCTTTGTTTTTGCAGCAGAGTTAAGCCCCTCTGCATCCCCCAACACCCCTGCTACTTATAATTACTAACTCCAGGATTCATCAATAGCAGGGAAAGGGAAAATCCCACTTTCCACTGTACCTCTGCCTTCCATAAAGCAATGCCAGTATATGTCAATTAAAGCAGCTTTAGATCAGTTATGCTGGCATTTAAAACACTCTATTCTGAATGTTTTATAAACTGCCTGGTTACCAATTTGATATGGTACATTGCAGTATTATATGGTATGGTATGGTATAATATTGTATGGTATAGTATGGCATGATAAGGAATTATATGGTATGGTTTGGTATGGTATGGTATGGTATGGTATTTTGGTATGGTATCATATCATATAGTATGGTATGGTATTGAGTGACATGGTACAATATTGTATAGTATGATGCTGAATGGAATGATAACTTGTGATGCAACATGATGTAGAAGAGCATCATCTGTTCTGGTGTGGTATGACATGATAGATACAGTAAGTTGAAGAATATTACTGTGCAATGTGGCATGGTATGGTATGTTATGGTGTGGTATGGTATGGTATGATGTTTGCAGATGACATTGTGATATTTAGTGAGAGTAGGGACCAGGTTGAGGAGACCCTGGAGAGGTGGAGATATGCTTTAGAGAGGAGAGGAATGAAGGTCAGCAGGGCTAAAACAGAAAATATGTGTGTAAATGTGAGGGAGGGTAGAGGAATGGTGAAGATGCAAGGAGTAAAGTTGGTAAAGGTGGATGAGCTTAAGTACTTGGGATCAACAGTTCAGAGTAATGGTGAGTGTGGGAGAGTGGTGAAGAAGAGAGTACAGGCAGGGTGGAATGGGTGGAGAAGAGTGTCAGGAGTGATTTGTGACAGATGGGTACCAGTAAGAGTGAAAGGGAAGGTCTACAAGAGGGTAGTGAGACCAGCTATTTTATATGGGTTGGAGATGGTGGCACTGACGAAAAGGCAGGGGTCAGAACTGGATGTGGCAGAGTTAAAGATGTTAAGATTTCCACTGGGTGTGACTAGGATGGACAGGATTAGGAATCAGTATATTAGGGGGTCAGCTCAGGTTCGACAGTTTGGAGACAAAGCAAGAGAAGTGAAATTGCGTTGGTTTGGACGTGCTGAGGAGGGATGACAGGTATATTGGGAAAAGGATGCTAAGGATGGAGCTGCCAGGTAAGAGGAATAGAGGAAGGCCTAAGATAAGGTTTATGGATGTGGTGAGAGAGAGGACGTGCAGGTGGTTGGTGTGAAAGAGCAAGATGCAGAGGACAGGAAGAAATGGAAACAGATGATCCATTGTGGCGACCCCTAACGGGAACAGCCGAAAGAAGATGATGATGACGATGGTATGGTATGTTGTGGTATGGTATGGCAGCACCACTATATGTATGGTATGGCATGGTCCAAACCATCATCAAGAGTTGTAATACCTGATGCGTAAAAAGTTTAGTAGGCTATTAAGTACTGAACGTTCCTCAAGAAAGTCATATTGGACAAAGTCATTTATCTTAGTGTACTTGGAGCCTTTTTTCAATGGAGTAATTAGATACTGCTGAAACCATGTGCATACACCTGGAGTTGTTGTGAAAGAGGTCTTGCCAACCACTGCTGATTATGGATGCTATATCAGAGTGCTTCAATTCCCCTTCTACTATACCATTATGCAAAAATGTATTAAAAATTCAACAAAATGCTTAATAACAATACCCTTTAATAAATGAATGAAACATCCTGACAAACTATCATTGCTCATACTGACTGTGTTTGTTACCCTCTTCAGTATAAAACTAACAATGTTTGTTTGTGTCTTTTGGCTTTTCCCGGTTAGGGGTCGCCACAGCGGAACTCCGGTCCGCTAATGATTGGCAGTAGATGTTTACGTACTGGCTTGCCAGGCCTAACGCACAACCTTAAACGAAGGAACGCCTATTCACGCATGTTGCCACACGGGCATCTGTGGCCAATTACGTTACAGTTAGAAGTTTCACATGACGTTGAGGAACTGATAACAACATGGATGAAATAGTCTTTGAAAACATAAGCCATGATATTTGGGATATAAACTAATACATCATTATGTACGAGTGACATAATTAATACATCATTATGTATGAGTGACCTAACCTAATTAAATTATCTTGTCTGAATATTCACATAGTGATAAACGTTATTTATTGTCCTGTTGAGTAACAAGGGGTTTTCATATTTATACCTTCTATCCTCTTTTAACTACCTTACAAAAAGGTTTAGCTCACCCTTATTAGTTGGTGTGCTGTATTTCCTAAAAACCTGGAATCAGTGTTTGTTGTGATTTGTCACATGGATAATGATTGAAGGCATCTGTTGCTTTGTTCTCAGGTTTGGCACATGTATTAGCAATGCGTTGGTGACACCCTTGTAATTTTGATCATCATTTTCACCTGTCAATATCACAATGTACAATCCAATTTAATGACTCAGCTTTTTGTCTGGTTTCATTTGCATCTATTCTCCTATAACCACAAATGTTAGTCACAGAGGATGGTGATGATGTAACATACAGTATGTTGAAAAGTATTGCCCAGTGATCTGAGTTACCCAAGGACTGGAAGGCCTCAACATTCCTAATGATACTTTTTTATAAATAAATGCTAAATCTAAAATGTTTTACCTCTAGTCAGAACACATACTAACTGATTTAGGTTGACAGCATTTATATATTCCAAAATTTAAAATTTTTAACAATTGCTAATGGTACAGTCAGTGTGTGCATAGATAAAAATATCAAAAGGTATTAAAAGCCTTCCACCATGGGGTTAGAAAGACTGTTAAGGGATGCTTGATATTGCTTTAAATTCATTCCAGTCCATCTGTAATGCTTTTACTCTTGCATTGGGTAGTTTTTGAAAACAAAAGTAACTGTTGCAAGTATGGTTTCACACCTAGAGCATGGAACACAAGCCAAAATCTAAAAAAATCAAAACTAGCACCTCAAAAATCTATAAATGCACACTTATTATGTATATATATATATATATATATATATATATATATATATATATATATATATATATATATATATATATATATATATATATATATACATATATTTTTTTTTTTTTTTTTTTTTTGAGGAGCTAGTTGGTTTTCTTAAGTCTTTGAAGGCCAAAAATGTTTATTGCCATCTGCTTTTACCACACATGAAGTGTCCAGTGCTTATCTAATAATGATAATCTTAAAACAGAAATGAGAAAATAGTTTTTAATCTGTAACAGTATTTTTGCTGGAATCACATAGAAATGATTATTTGAATACGGACTTAGTACAAATGTTCATTAGACATGAAGTGATTGGCATAGTAATATATAGAACTTAAGGTACAGCTATGTTTATGGTCTGTCCTTGTCATAAACATATTCAACAGCATTTCCACTTCAGTATGAATTATTTAGAGCTCATCTTGGGGAAAAAGGGGTAGTGGATGGAGCAATGGATGGATGGATGATGGATGATGGATGATGGATGGATGGATGGATCTTTCTTTGAACTGCCTAGAATTTGTCTAAACATGTAATTGACTCTGGATATAAGTGAGTCTATTGACTCTTGATATCAATTATTCTGTATAGCACTTACTTAAACTCAGAAAAGTTATTAGGTACAACATGTTCAACTGACAGTATATCTGTGTTATCCTGTTGACCGTCTGCATAAGCAACTCTGTGCAACATTTACTAATGAATGTACAACTAACTCCATATTACTCTGTATAACATTTTCAGTTGAATATACAGTCTTACCTGCAGTTCATTTATGGCTGTATTTTCAGCTCACTGTTGTTCCGAACAATTGAATCTTGTGGTGAGTTTTAACACAGTTTATTGAATTGTACAAGCCAGCAATACACTCTGGAAGGGTTTCAGTCCTTTTCTTCACCGTGGAGTGACCAAGGAATTGGGATATATAATTTTGGGAAGGGGGAGCTTGTAGAGTACAGGAGGCTTGACCACCTGAAAAAATTGTGTTTTTGTTTAAGGTTTTCACCCCGTCTTTAGAATTTATCATTCATGGAACTATGTGTCAAAAGCTTGTGATTCAAAGACTTGTAAGTAAGCCATAGAAAAGTACAATAGCATGCACATTGCTTTGAACAGCTTCAACACAATCATAAAAAACTCAACGAAATAGCTACTGTAAGGAATTCACAAAGTCACTGGAAACACTAAGTATTCCACTAAATTTATTAAAAAAGGTTTAACGCTTTCATCTAGGTAAACTAGACTTCATCAGAACATCAAATGAATGAAATAATCCATTTAAATGCATGCTAACACCAATAACATTCACGTATTTCATCACACCCCTCTTCCTGATGTCATCACTTCCTCTTCAAACATAATGTTTACTAAAAATGTATTAATACCTAAAAAAAGTATTAATACCTAAAAAAATGGTAAACCAACGCAATAATTGCAATGTAAAACAATTGAAAAAATCCCTCCACCACATAAAAACACGTTTTCGCTTATAAATACTGTGATAAAAATTGTGATAAAAGTAAGCCATATGTTACCCACTAATATTGTAAATTAAACATAATTTACGTAAAAAAATTTATATACTTTCATGTAAGAATATGTTAATTTAAAACAACTCCCACCCTATTCAAACGCATATCCTTGCTTCTAGGACAGGCTTAATAGATATATTATCATTAATTCCAGGTTTTACTGTGGCATTTAAAGTGATTTGCCATTTCACCTCTCTCTCACTTAACAAAACTTTCAAATTTCCACTCATAGGGTTGGGATGTAATACATCTAATAAAGCAAATCTGAAGGTTTGGCATCCTGGACTGTCCCTAACATGTCTATATAGGGCATTGTTGACATCACCCTTTCTGATTGCATATAAATGGTCGTATATCCTATTCCTCAGATGACGACCAGTTTTTCCTACATAAAATGCTGGACAGTTATCACATAAGGCAAAATAAATGACATTCTTAGTTTGACAGTTTCCTTTCATGAAATATATCTTGTTCTTATTCTGATTTTTAACTTGTATAGTAGGTTCTTCCAAGATAGCAAAACAATGATGGCATCTCCCACATTTAACAGTTCCTGTCCTATTATGCTGATTATATGCATTTCCTGTATATAATTTATTTTTCAAGTTCTGTCCTATCTTATTAACACATTTGGGTTGTTTCCCTACTTGCTCATATATCATAGAATCACTTTTTAAGATGCTCCAATTCTGCAAGATAATATTTTTAACTTCAGAAATATTACTGTTATAAAGTAAAACACAAGCCCTATTGAATTCTTCAATCGTATTAATTTGATCCATAGGTGTTTCATTCTGTGTCCCCTGACCTAATAAGGGTTTATATTTCTTGCCCCATTCATTCATTCAATGAATGGGGCAAGAAATATAAACCCTTATTAGGTCAGGGGACACAGAATGAAACACCTATGGATCAAATTAATACGATTGAAGAATTCAATAGGGCTTGCGTTTTACCTTATAACAGTAATATTTCTGAAGTTAAAAATATTATCTTGCAGAATTGGAGCATCTTAAAAAGTGATTCTATGATATATGAGCAAGTAGGGAAACAACCCAAATTTGTTAATAAGATAGGACAGAACTTCAAAAATAAATTATATACAAGAAATGCATATAATCAGCATAATAGGACAGGAACTGTTAAATGTGGGAGATGCTATTATTGTTTTGCTATCATGGAAGAACCTACTCTACAAGTTAAAAATCAGAATAAGAATTGGATATATTTCATGAAAGGAAACTGTCAAACTAAGAATGTCATTTATTTTGCCTTATGTGATAACTGTCCAGCATTTTATGTAGGAAAAACTGGTCGTCATCTGAGGAATAGGATATACGACCATTTGTATGCAATCAGAAAGGGTGATGTCAACAATGCCCTATATAGACATGTTAAGGAAAGTCCAGGATGCCACACCTTCAGATTTGCTTTATTAGATGTATTACATCCCAACCCTAGGGGGGGGAATTTGAAGGTTTTGTTAAGTGAGAGAGAGTTGAAATGGCAAATCACTTTAAATGCCACAGTAAAACCTGGAATTAATGATACTATATCTATTAAGCCTGTCCTAGAAGCAAGGATATGCGTTTGAATAGGGTGGGAGTTGTTTTAAATTAACATATTCTTACATGAAAGTATATATATATTTTTTTACGTAAATTATGTTTAGTTTTACAATATTAGTGGGTAACATATGGTTTACTTTTATCACAATTTTTATCACAGTATTTATAAGCGGAAACTTGTTTTTATGTGGTGGAGGGATTTTTTCAATTGTTTTACATTGCAATTATTGCGCTGGTTTACCATTTTTTTAGGTATTAATACATTTTTTTAGGTATTAATACATTTTTAGTAAACATTATGTTTGAAGAGGAAGTGATGACATCAGGAAGAGGGGTGTGATGAAATACGTGAATGTTATTGGTGTTAGCATGTATTTAAATGGATTATTTCATTAATTTGATGTTCTGATGAAGTCTAGTTTACCTAGATGAAAGCGCTAAACCTTTTTTAATAAATTTAGTGGAATACTTAATGTTTCCAGCGACTTTGTGAATTCCTTACAGTAGCTATTTGGTTGAGTTTTTATGATTGTTGTTGCTACTTGGACATTCGTTTAGCTTCAACACAATATAAAGTGTTCTCAAGTAACAACAGTATATAAGAAAAGGCAACACGCTCTGAATTGTTTACATAATTTAAATTTTACTGTAATATTGTCTCTTTGGACAGGTTGTGTCTGAAAATGGTCCTTGGATCAGTGCATCAAAAAATACAATAAACAAAAATTAAAATGTATAATCCAAACAAACAAATCCAAACTGCAACTCAGGAAACACCTGGTGTGTTGGATGTTCAGCACAATGCCTTGCCAATGCGTTAGAAGGTGACTTTTTTCTAATATGATATGTGTAACTTTAAATCTGTTGTCTACCTGGCTAGTTGTGTAGCCTGTCCAGCATATTATGTTGGTAAGATGGACAGAAAACTAAGAGAGAGAGGATTTATGAGCACACATACCATATTAGAAAAAAGTCACTTTCTAATGCATTGGCAAGGCATTGTGCTGAACACCCAACACACCACTTTCACTGTGATTTGTCAGGTTACTGCTAATCAATAAGGGGGTCCTTATCATCTAATTTTGGAAAGACAGGAGTTGATTTGGCAACTGCATCTCAACTCTTATAACCCCCCAGGTTTGAATGAAGTCACTTCTATTGTCTGTATTCTGAAATTAAAGAGCCTAATGCGCTAAACAAGTCCTTTGTCTAACTAAGTCTTTTAAACAGCTCTATTTGTAGTTGAGTAAAAGAATGCAGGTTTTTCACTTCATGTTTTAAACCTTTAAAAATATGTCTCATCTTACATCTAAGCTTGCTTCACCCTTGTCGGTGATTTGTGAAAGCATTACAGTTAAGTCTGCCAACACTGGTTAAAGTTGAAATTGCAGTCTCTTATTTTATTTTATTCTATTTTATTTTGTTTTGAGTGCAGCGTTCTGTTAGTCCACTTGGAGCGCTCTTGTAACTCATAACAATGTGTATATAAACATTTACATTTATATATATATATTTTTTTTTTCCATAGTTTTTTCATCATTTTTTATCACATATTTTAAGAGTTACACTCTGTCCACCTAAATGCAGTGATTTAATGTGTCTTTATTTGTGCACAAAAGCAACTATACATTTTTGTTCTTTACAGGTTTTCACAGTTGCTGTTTTTGTATTTGACTTATTGCTGATGTCATGTGTCCAAGCTTAATTACTTAATTAGTTATGCAATACCATTGGTTAATGTTTTTGAAACCACCATGTGGTCTGTATTAAAGTGAGCACTTGTGCTACTATTGTAGGTCTGAAGAAGCCTTCTAAATTAAGATGAAAAACACTTAACTGTTTATTTTTGTATCATACTGTTTAGTTGCAAAGTAATAAACCTGTTTTTACTTTTTTTCACTTTGGAGACTTTGTGTCCTTCAACCTTCGTTTGTTTCCAGACATTAAAATGTGTTTTTTTTTTTTTGCCTAAGCCTTTAGCATTTTTAATATAAACCATTACAAAAGATTATGTTTAGTTGATGTAACCAATGGGAAAGGCCATTTTATTTCATGTCTAATAAATGCCTGACATACCATATAAATTTGTCTGCAAAAAATTCCCCTTTAAAACACAGATAGATGCTTACATGGGAAAGTTCTGAGAAATTATGAATGCTCTTCCCAATCACTTCCCTATCAGTACTAAAACTTCTACCCACATTATTTCCAGGGTGTTTCCTAATTATAACAAAACACTTTGAATGTTTGTTGAGGAGGTCACTGGCATTAAAATAACTCCATGTTCCTTTTAGCTTTATGCTCAAAAACAATTTCAGGAGCTAAAAGTGGTGATCAGCAGGGCTTGGAGGAAAATTTCCGTAACGTAGGCCAGTATGACTGATGTAGCTGGGACAGTGAGTGGGAATGAAGGACAAGCCAATTTTTTTATTGCAACAAAACACCTACATATTAGGCAAAATGGGTAGCCAAAAGAACTTAACAAGATCCCTTTCATTTTCAACATCTTAACAAGTAAATCCAGTGTTGATCAAGGAAAGGTAATGGATGAAAATCTGCCCAGAAAGAAAAAGTGGAGAAACAAAGTATGGTTACCAAAAATATTTGATTAGGCAGACCTTCCATAAAGATTGAATAAGCAACAGTGGACAGTAGAAATATGAGTAGAAGTTAATAACAACATTTCAAGATTGGTTGGAATTAACCAACTGGTGTTTCATCTACTTGGAACAATGAACTGATTAGGATTCAAAAACAGTAGCTAGTTTTGATAAATGAATTGTCTGAAATGTTGGTAATGAAACAAAAGTAATTCTGCGGAGTCACGGATTTGTTTAAATCACACAAAATGAAATTTTCAGTTGTAAACCCAACTCTTTTAAAATATGAACAAATGTCCAGTATGAGTACATGAAAACACCTCTAGCAGTAAGCAGCTAGGTGGGAACCACTGTTTTCAATAAGAATATTTTAATTCTTTTGTTGTATCCCCCCCCCAGTCCTAGGGGCATAACAGGATAAGGCATCAAGTGGAATTTTATGAGTTGATCTAAAAGATCTAAATGTAGTTTCTGGCTGTTGTTCTATGGAATTTGGGCGGATATTTATGGACAGTCTTCTAAAACTGATTCTACTTCTGTATCTATACTTTTACGTAAACTGAGCAGTTTTAATAAATCTGCACCTTAAGGCAGATAAACTCCCTTTTGTCAAGGTTTCATTTTCATTTTTGTTCTCAGTAAATATATTTCAGGCATCATGCACTGATGGTCCGTCCTGTAATACAACTGAACCTCCTTGAAGAAGTCCGAGTAGAGTGCAATATTTACTCATTTATATCACTGTCTGTCTGAGAAGTAATCATCACCAAACTTTGTTTTTGAACTTACTTGCTTAATCAAATAGTGTTCTACTTTTTTTGGGTAGTTCTGGACATTTACTAATTAAATTAGTTACACAGCTCACAGATGCTGACTTTTGTTTTTTGGTCTAGCTTTGGACAGATATCAAAAGGAAGTCCAACTGGTCTTACAGGTTCTTTCATTATGGCACAGGTCTTTGTAATTAACATTACTAAGTGTTTCTACATTACATAAATTATGCTATTCCTAGAGAAGTATTGGATATTAGAAGATAATTTGTTATGTTTTGACTCAAAGGATGGAGTGTCATATATTAGGCACTTTTGTTTTATTGAGTGCAAGGAGAAAAAGAAAGACACTTTGGGCTCCTTATCACCATACCTTCAAAAAAGTGATCAACAGCACACAGGGAAAAGCTGTTGTGGTCTCACCGGGGGGCACACAACAGTTAAAAAATCATATGCACAAACACAAATAAATCACTTTTATATTAAGTGAGCAGAAATACACAAGTAGTAAATGCCTTGTACTGAAAAAGCTTGAACAACTTTGATATAAACAGTCAAATAATGAACAATATATAAACTGATGCATGGAATGCTGCTCAGCTTAAGCAGACCATCTAAGACCTTCATGCAGAATTTACCTTATTACCCATACAACAATGCTTTATTAAAATGGTCAATTTTCTAGGTGCAGGAAAAATAAACTGCAGACCTTGTAAGTTCTCAGCTTTTCTAGGCCTCTCAGGGTTTTATCAAAAAAGTTAGTAAAAGTAATCCATAATTTTGTGGGCAAAAATGATGAAATGATGAGTCATATATACCAGAATGCATCTTTTGGGAACCATTTAAATGTTTTATAAATGTGTACAAATATGACTGAAATGCAATGTATCCAGTACTTTCATCAGCTTATATCTATGATTATTCAAATGCTTGTCAATCCTGAATGCGCTTCCTTCAGGCAAGTCTTAAGAATAAAAGCACAAAACTTCTAGATGTTAAGTGTCAAAGGCAGCTAACAAAGTCTGGCGCAATTTCTATTCCATTTCTCAAAAAAAGCTTCAGCTTTTGGCCAAGGCAGGAAAACATTGCCTACACATACTGGGAGGGTAAATAATTGATTCAGCTAATGACTGGGAAGAAGGTCTAATAGCTGTGAGTTAGTGCTCAGAAGTAAGGCTCCAAACTGTTACTGAGCAGCTGCCTATAATCAAAAAAGTTTAGGGTTTGATTCCTTCCACGTCCATTTGCCTGTTATGTGACTCTAAGCAGGTGACTTAACTAGGCAGTGTCCTGCGTTTCCCCTGGAAAGGTGCACCTGTGTCCTGGTTAACAAGTGTATAAAATCAAATAAAAATGTTTTCCAGCATATGCACGAAGCAAACTTTGTTTGATTGGTTAACAACAATAATCTCATCCTGTCCGCATGAGAGTGTGGGACAGATGGAAACAATACCCATCTCATCAGTATAAGAGAAACCTATATAATGGATGCTTCCCATGAAAATATATGAATTAAAACATCAAGCCTTTGCATTTTAATTTGATGCAGAAGCAGTTCACATTGAATCACAATAAAATAGCAAATGGAGTATAAAGAATCACATGACCTCCTTGGGGTGATGGCTTCTTTACCTGCTGCCTGATGGCCAGGTACTAGAAATATTTCCATACTTTAACATGATGCATACACACATATGGATGGATTCTATGTATATAGTTTAACTGCATCTACAATCACAACTATAGCAACATTAATTGTTTACATGCAAAACAGTCACCACACTTTAGTTAATATTGAGCTAATCCCCCTATCAGGGTGCTACTAGGTAACACAGTGAAATTATTTAATCACCTGTGGTGAGAAAAGATCGTTGCACACCAGAAGGCAGATATTAGGAAACTTTAACTTCAGACATTATTATGGTGCTTTCTAACAAAGCAGAGTAGACACAAAATTTAAAGCAATTAATAATAAAAGGCATAACAATAATAAACAAATACACATGGTTGTACAACTGTCACACAAACAATATCAAACAATACGTCAAAGCCATGTTTCCAGCTAAGATGAATGAAATTTAATAAGATCAAATGAAGCAGGCAAACAAATTAACAGGCAGACAGATCATTCAGTAGCATATGGGGTACAAGTTAATAAGAGGTGGTCTGAGCACCTCAGTGACTTTTTATCTTTGCTATGGTGAATGAAACTGTGTATCAGGTTGCCATAGACTTCAGTTTTGATGGCCCAGGTTTGACAAAATAAGGACTTGTTACTAACTTACGGAGTTCAAGAATATTGATGAGTAATGTGGCTGCAAAAGGAAATCATTCACCACTGGTGTCATTACCTTGCCAGTCACGTGTTTGCTGGTGGGACTAGTTATAAGAACCAAACTGTTTACCTCTAATACTGCAGTCATGAGAGCTACAGAATATCACTTCCTGAAAATGACCATTAACAAGTCACACTCTCGTTGTGGCTGAAGCAAAAAAATGTCAACTATATATTACAATTCTTGATACTGCATTGAAGCCATTTTAGCTGTCATTAATGTAATGCTGGCTGTGTGATGTAACTCAAGGGTTTTGTTTAAGAATTTGAGATGTTTTTAACATTCTCCTGCAAAATCAAATAGTGAACACTGACAAACCTCAAGATATTTGAAGAGAAAATACAGGCAAAGCAATCTGGACATGGAAAACTTTACAATTCAAAAATTAAGAATACAAAGAGGAAAAGTAGAAAAGGAGATTAGTAATGTAGAAGTTAAAGAAACAGAAACTGAGGTTATGGAGTACCTGCAAAGTGAAGGATTTAGTATAAAAAATCAAATGCAGAAAGCACCACCACAACAGGATAGATCAATAGATATCCAAATTAAGGGTAAACTAGTGGAACAGGAAGTAATTGGTCAGGTGCCATATCAAGATATTTTGGAGCCTTCCACAAGAAACCAGTATAAATGTTCACTTGAAGCTATAAAGCAAGGAAAGGAACAGGAAGCTGTGGAAACATGCAGTCAATGTTGAGGAATGATAGGCCAGTGAGTTCCCATATGACAGAGTAACGGATGGCACAGGATGAAATTGAAGAGAATGTGCCACAGGAAGATGCTATAGAACTTTCTAAAGAATGCCTGCAGGAAATGGACAACAAGGGATGTACCCTCAGTTTGGAAGAAAAGGAGCTAAGAGAAGAGTTGCTTGATTTAATAGACATGGATAGGTATATCAAGATCAATGAGAGAAATAGACTGCAGAAGGTCAATAAAACCCAAAAAGTCAGAAGTCTGATAAAACAAATGAACACAGTAATTAGGACTGTCCATAGAGATCCATGTGATATAACAGAAGTAAACAGGATATATTACTGTGCAGCTAAATTAATAACTGATAAAGTTCTACCCCAAGAACACAGGGTAGTGAGGGAAAGGAAGGGGAGAAATCGAATGCCATCATGGAAGTATCGAATAGAGAAAACTATAAAGCAATTAAGACAAGAAGTGTCACTGTTAGAAGAGTATATAAGAGGGACTAGATCAACAAAAATACTCAGAAAGATAGATGTGATTAAAGCAATGCACAGTATTAGAACAGACCATGATCTATCATGCAGAATTACAAATAAACTAAAATTTTCAGCACAGGTGGAAAAACATAGAAGATACACAGGTAAATATAAAGGAAAAGCAGAAAATAAGCAATTTTTTGATGACCCAAAAACATTTTACAGAGAATTGGGAAATAAAGTAAAAGGAATTGAAAGACCACCAAAAAAAGAGTAAGTAGATACATTTTGGAGAAGTATCTATGAAGATCCTGTGGAACATAATAAAGATGCTAAATGGATAGAAGTAAAAGAAATAATAAGATGTTTAAATGTACAGGATATGAAATGGGATGAAATAACAGCCAGAGAGATGGAAACAAAGTTAAGAAAAGCATCTAATTAGAAATGTCCAGGCCCAGATGCAGTACCTAACTTCTGATTAAAAGTATTAACATCTTTGCATGAGGATTTAGCCACGAGTAAGAACTATTTATATGTACACCCTGAACAAACACCAACCTGGTTAACAACAGGAAAAACAATGCTCCTACTTAAGAGCGAACCTGCAAGCTACCCTAAAAATTATACACCAATAACTTGCCTTGTGATGACATATAATCTATATACGGGAGCTGATGCTGACAGAGTTTATAGTCATTTAGAAGAAAACTCAATTATTGCAGTAGAACAAAAGGGCAATAAAAGAAAGTCATATGGAACAAAGGATCATTTATTGTTAAATAAAGTCATAGTGGAGAATTGTAAAAAGGGGAAGAATTTAAGTATGGCATGGATCGACTATAAAAAAGCATTTGATAGTATCCCACGTTGATGGATAAAAAACACTGTTGAAAAATGTATAGGATACACCCTACACTCATTGATTACATTACAGTGACCATGAAACAGTAGCAGACCATTTTGCAGTTAAGCCATGATAAAGGACAGGTTATTACCCCAGGGATAAAAATCCAAAGGGGGATATTCCAGGGTGGCTCTTGTCACCCTTGCTATTCTAATTTGCCATTAACCCATTAAGCTGTTTACTTAACAGCTTAGGCAATGGCTACAATTTGGCTCCTAAAAACAACAAAGTGTAAAGACTTCTCATCTTCTCTTTGTCAATGATTTAAAACTGTATAGCTCATCAGATGAGGAACTGAAAGCACAACTGCAGCTTATCAAAACGTTTTCAGATGATATAAGAATGTCATTTGGTCTTGATAAGTGTGCAAGAGCAACCTTTAAAGCAGGAAAACTGCAGCACCAAGAAAACATCAGTTTGGGACAAGAATGTGAAATAAAAGAACTTGAGCAAGAGGGAGTGTATAAATATTTGGGAATTGATGAAGGATTAACAATAAAACATGAACAAACGTGAATAAAACTTAGTAAGGAATACTTTAGAAGACTTAAATTAATTCTGAAAACAACGCTGACATCTAGGAACAAAATCCAAGCTATAAACCAGTTTGCTCTTCCTGTCCTAACTTACAGTTTTGGAGTGAGTGACTGGCTCCAAAACATGTTTGATAAATTAGATAGGAAAACAAGAAGGATGCTTCATTCTCACCAAATGATTTATAAAAATCAGTGCATACCAAGATTATATATTCCCCATTCTGAAGGAGGGATGGGCCTTCTTGAACCTGATTACACATATAGATCTGCAATTGTGGGACTGCACACAAATCTGCTGACCTCACAAGACCCAAATGTAGTGAAAGTTTTGAAACATAAGGAGAATAACTCTAAGATGACTTCTCTACTTAATTTAGCAGAAGCGTATCGGCGTGAAGCAAGAATAAAAATCAAACCAGAAGTAGATAAAAATCAGGCAGCAACTGAATGTGCCAAAATACAAAATAAAGAATATAAGGTGATGGACCAGATGGGAAGGCAAGAAATTGGGAAAAAGCATAAATATAGTTGCAAGTACAGAAAACTTCTGGAAGAACCTCATGTTGATGAGGAATGAATGCAGGAATGGTTAAACAGAGGTGAATTCGAACCAAGAGATGAAAGGTTAATATTGGGGGCCCAAGATAGTGGGCTACACACACGTTGGTTTACAAAGTCCATTGGACATGTGGGAGAAACAGACAAATGTAGGTTTTGTAAAA
The DNA here is from genome assembly GCF_019279795.1 of Protopterus annectens. Lineage (NCBI taxonomy): Eukaryota > Metazoa > Chordata > Ceratodontiformes > Protopteridae > Protopterus > Protopterus annectens. Next base: position 487,531,100 of record NC_056740.1, on the reverse strand, counting down.
CTCAATTGGAAACAATCACACACCTCATTGCTGGTTGCGACATACTAATGGCAGAAGGACTGTATACTGAAAGGCATAATAATGTGGCAAGACTGTTGCACTGGGGATTGTGCAAACATTGTGGTACTGAAGTGGCTGAAAAGCACTGGAAACATAAAGCACAAAGCATCATATAAAATGATGAAGTTTATATCACATGGGATCACCCATTACCAACATTTCAAAAAACAGATGCTAGAAAAACAGATATAGTGGTCCAAGAAAAGAAGACAAGAGTAGCATTGCTAATTGAAATCACCACACCCAGTGACTACAGTGTCTTGCGTATAGAGAGAGGTAAAGTCATAAAATATCAGGATTTGCAGGCAGAAACAAAAGCAATGTGGAAGAAAGATACCCAGACAGTTCCAATAGTAGTAGGAGCAACAGGTCATATAAAAAAGAATCTACAATCGTATTTAGATATGCTATCAGTCCATGTAACCCCGTAGTAACTGCAGAAGGAGCCATTACTGGGCACACTGCGGGTGCTGTAAAGAGCACTTTTGGCTGACATCTAAGACTGAAGCAATACTAATTTCATGAAATTTAATCATACTTTGACTTAGGTATGAGATCCATTCCCGTCATGGTATTAGAAACCCAAAAGACTTGGAGAAATTAAAAAATGAATTCCATTTTATTGTTTTAAAGTTTTGCATTTTGCACTTTCATATGGAATGTTTTGCACCCAAAGGACAAATCATATTTGCATATTCCCCTCCATCATCTCATACAATAAGTATAAAGGTAAAGGGTGAAATGGAAAGACTGAAAAAAAAATAAATATTGTGCTTTGGATGGAGATAGTATAATCATTGGAATAATTAAATTAGAGGTGCACCTTGGGTGGAGTTCATTCATTAAAACCAGGGTGAGTTTGTAACACTCCCTTCTTCAATAGAAATTACAAGGTCTTCATAAAAAGTTTATTGTTTTTGTGGTTTGACTGTTTTACTTTGAAAAATATCTGTTATTCTTCTTTTTCTTCTGTATAGATTTGCAAAACATCTGAACAGAGCAGGTGGAAGAAGGAGGACTTTTATCAGACTGAGAATAATCTTTGCAATATCTCTAAATGGTCATTCAGGCAGCTGTTCTAAACCTCATAGTCATTGGTTCTTCCTGTTTGTTATCTTCAATGTATAAAAGTAATTACACTGGGCACACTACCTGAATTTTTAGAGACCAGACCAAGAAACATGGGAAATGATTACTTGGAACAAGATACTCTTTGATACAGTTATTCTAAAATCCTAAAAAAAATAATGCTTGTAGGCATTTGGGCAAATGATGTGGTTTTATTTTACAGGTGAAACTGCTGTTTCAGAAGTAACCCAGCAGTCAGGCAATCTTGCCATAGTCAAAATTGATTTTAGGCATGCTGGGATGTCTTTTTAAATGTCCTTCAGTCATTTAACATGAGCACTATATACCAGTGTGGGTAAAATGCATGGTATATGGATAACAAGTAGGTGAAATAAAAGCAGATCTAATATATGTAAAACCAACGTCACTGCCAAAATACCAGACAAACGCTCCAGTTCCAGTTATATTGTTGAATAAAACAGTCCCAACATCAAAGGATTAGCAGTGAAGCAGGTATCTTAAAAACAGATTTATTACCAAATAAACAGACAATGTATAGTCAGATTAGCGCTTTCACTCGTAGAGCTTCTTCAGATTGTGAATGACAAAACAAATACCTTACAAGAAATTTATTCAATACTGCTCAGTTTATTAACCTATCGCATTCATTTACCAATCAAGCCTTAAAGTGAAGAATGTAAATGCATAGTATTTTAAAGAGCTCAGAGTGTCTTCTCCAAGAATCTAACATCTGCTTGCATATCCATATGAATATAACATATAGTACATACAAATATGCCTACATCTAAACGCTGTTCATATATAAAATTCAGCACATAAATATAAAAGCTAAAGCTAAGAAATACACATATCTTAATAACCAAAAAATATATTTTTAAAACCAATGCACCGCCTTGGAAGCTATGGTGTTATAATCTCTACCTGTATATTATTGATATACCTATGTATTGTTAATGCATATTAGCTTTCATGTAATGCTCCTACGTTTCCTAAGCATGGGTTTTATTGAGGCTCTTTCATTAAGTCCGGAGCCTCTATCTGCTCTCAGCTTGATTATCCAATTACTCTCCTTACTTTCTGTATGATTTCTAACATCACCACCATGTACACTAGGTGTGATAACCTCCAAGGCTTTGAACAGAAATGTATGTCCTTCTCCTTTATGTACAACATGGTTCGCTAGAGCATTATGTAAGGATTTCTTTTTCATATGATATACATGTTCACGTATTCTTTCCTTAAAAAGGCGATTGGTTTTCCCAACATAAAAACAAAAACAGACTTGACACACAGCTAAATAAACTAAATTAGACGTTTTACAATCTGCATTTACTTGTGTGATAAACTTTTTATGCAAATCCGGATGGAAAACCTCTGTGCTAGTGTCTATGCTAAGAAGCCCAATAGATGGTGCTATTTGCTAAGGTTAAGCAAAGCAAACAACCAATTCATTAAATTAACTATTTCAAATACAAACTTGTTTTTAATGTTTTTTTTTAAACTTGGAACTGTTTATACATAGGAGCAAAAGTACCTAGTACTAGAAAATTAGGAGTTTTTAATACATTTATTTTAATAAATGGGAGAATTGTATTGGTTTGTATATATATATTTTTAATGAACAAGGTTTTTTTAATAAAGTTAATGTCATGATTGGCTGCTATTTGATGCACTCTGACTGATAGGGCAAAATTTGAAAAGTTTTGTATATATAAAGGATTAATTGATTAATTGTTACAATCATTATCTGATGAAGTCACAGTTGCTGAAGACGAAAACGCAATTTTTGTTAAGAGTGTTAATTTGTGCCTTTCTGCTCTGCTGGTTTTTTGTTTCTTTGGAGTATTAAAACATTTGGACCTTTGCTGGTGTGTTTCCTGCTGTCCGTTTGACTACAACAGAATTTTTCTTGGTTTGATCGTATTTGGTTTGTCTACTTGTGTTGTTCATTGTATGCCAGATGGAAGGCGGAACACCGAAGGACGAAATGGAGGAATCACGGAGATTAGTAGGTCAACTAACTGAACTGATTGACCTTATTACGCCGCTTTGTCATGCGCTATACCGGAAGCAAGGGGAAGACAGCATCAGTATGGGAGAAGGAACCGAACGGTTAACAGGAGTCAAATCAAAAAGAAAACGACACAAAAGCAGTTTTATGCATTGTGAGTGGGACACAGAAGCACCGAACGGTGAAACGTTTAATCCGGCTAAAACCCCCATACTGTTGGCGCCTATGGACAAAGCAAATACATCTACTGTGTTGTCGGCTGGAGCTGACAACAGTCCTGAGAACCCCAGTACTTCAAACAGAGGCAAAGGTACTGTTAATACTTCTTTCCACACTTCGTGGAAGAGAAAAGACACAAATGACTGGTTAAAAAAACCATTCAATATACAGTTTGACAATGTTAATAAGCGTTTTTCTGCTGATGGTACTAGTTATTTTAACAAACTTGACAAATTATATAGATTAATGTTGAAATACAAAACGCTAACTATAGAGAATGAATATCTGGCAGAATGCATTAACAGGAAAGTGGTTCCTAAGGGACTACGATTATATAAGTACCCCAACAATGTTGTAGGGGGTTCTGAGTTTCATCATGAATTATTAAATGTATTTAACCAGTGTGGTTTAGAAATTTTGAAATTAATTATCAAAGAAAATAATAGAGTGCAGGAAGGGTTGAAACAAGACATAGAAACTTTGGATGTATGTATTAAGGAAGATTTAATGTTTCAAATTACAGAAGAAAAAGAAAAGTATTACAAAGTAAAGGAAGATATAGATTGGAAATGCAGTGATGTTATTGAAAGAAAAATAAATAAATTAAAGAGAGATATGAATGAGTACGAGAACAATATTAGTTATCCTAAACCACCCTTTAAGAAAAATGATTACTTTAGATGGCAGGTGGACCCCCCCACTAATTATAATGGTGATGATACAAATGGAAGAACTCATTTAGAATACGATAATGAATTTCCACCATTGAGAAGAGAGTCATTTAATTCTTATACGAATCAGAATGTAAATCAAAATTTTCAAAAAAGGGGGGGGAGAAGGGGGAGGGGGAGGTATTAAGTCGAATACACCCCACCTCTGATTTAGTTTACCATCATAACAATATACAGATAGATGGCATTAGACACACATTAAACAATTTTACTATCTATAATTTTAGTAATGTTATCCCTACAAAACAATATTTTCACCTGTTGAGCAAAGGATTCAAGTTCATTCCCTCTGTGAAAGGGGAGATGGTGAAAACCATCATTGATTTAAAATTATTTTTGAGAAAAATCAATTTTGATATTGTGTTCTCTTCAACCAATACTAGTATCAGATTAAACAGACCTCCTCAAGACTCAACATTAGTACGTAGAAGTTTATTTAACCCCCCTTTACATCCACAAATTAGAAACTTCGAACATATGTTGGAAAAAGAAATTAGAGAATTATATGAAGAAAGGGTTATCGAGTTCAACCTGTCTAAACAGGAAAATGAAATATTACATGAATTAAAGAACAACAGGGATTTGAGAATCATGAAACCCGATAAAGGGGGAGGTATTGTCTTCATGGACAATATTATATACGAAGGCAAAATGAACTCTATATTAAATGACATTGACAAATACACTCCTGTCTCACTTAACGAAATGAATTTAGCATATTATGAAATTGACAATTTATTAAAAAATATGCTATATGAGGGACTACTAGATAAAAAAACTTTTGAATTTTTGTATGTGGAAAAACCCAGAACACCAATAATATTTGGAATACCCAAGGTCCACAAAAACATGGAAGATCCACCCCTGAGACCTATTGTCTCAGCGGCAGGGTCTAAAACCCTTCCATTAGCTAGATATGTGGACCAGAAGGTAAAACATATAAGTATAGAGAATCTACACACCTTAAAAGATTCTTGGGACCTTCTAAGGTGTATTGGGCCAGATCTATACAATGACAACTTGGTATTTATTACAGTAGATGTGGTAGATCTCTTTAAAAGTATACCGCATAATGAAGGCCTAGCCATTTTTGAGGAAATGATTTACAGGGACACTAAATTAACTCAAGTTGAAAAAAGTGTAACTACCGGTTTGGTGGATATGGTCTTGAGATACAATTATTTTACATTTCTTGGTGAATACTATAAACAGGTTCAGGGCATAGCAATGGGCGCAGCATGTGCGCCCACCTATGCCAATATAGTCTTAACCAAATGGGAGGAAGACTTCGTAATTAATTCTGAGTATAAGGAATGTTGGACATTGTATCGCCGTTTTCTGGACGACATTGTCCTTTTTTGGATAGCAGGAACAGAAAAATTCAATGAATTTTTCAACTACATCAATAATTCCACTAATTTTCTGAAATTCACATATACCCTCTCTAGGGACAAATTACAATATCTAGATGTGGAAATATATAAGACAGAGGGTGATTTCGAAACCAAAATTTACAGAAAAGAAACCTGTAATTCCTTTCTTCACTTCACTAGCGCACACCCCTCACATTGCAAGAAAAATATTGTCAAAGGACAGTTTGTGAGGGGTAGTAGAATGACCAGCGCTAGTGAAGATTTTTTGTTTGAATGCAACACACTTAGCAAGATGTTTGAAGAAAGGGGTTATCCACATGATTTTGTGACAAACTTGAGAACAGAAGTGGAATTAGGTAGAACAACCAAATTTCAGCCAATAAAGGGACAAAAAATTGTCAACAGAATTATAAATGATAACAACATGAATTTAGATATTGAAAACAAGTATGAACAGGCCTTAATTATGGAATACAATATGTCCAACATTAGATTTAGCGAAGTCTTTCGAAATGAATGGACTAAATTCTCGGACCTATCTGATTTAAGTAGTATTAACAATTTAATACCTAAAATTGTATATAGGAATTCCAAGACTATTAAGGAAATCTTAGAGTCCAACACTAAGGAAAACAAAATAAGTTATGGAATAGATGGGCAAATAAGGAGGGGTAGTTATAAGTGTGGTCACTGCAATCAATGTGAATACATGGCAAACGCTACAGAAATAAGTGTCCCTAGTAGAAACAAAACTATAAAAATTAATGGCTATTATAATTGTGAGACAAGGGGTGTTATATACATAGGAATTTGTAATAAATGCAGTTCTTTCTACATAGGAAAGACTGAACGAGTCTTGAGGAGACGAATATACGAGCACAATTATGAAATTTCAAAGGCTAAAGATACTAATGCTTTATACAGGCACACAAAAGTTTGTAAGGAGGCCAAATTTGATTTCTTTGTTATTGAACAGGTGAAAAGGGATTTAAGAGGGGGTTTATGGGAAGAGAGGGTAGGGTACAGAGAACTTTGGTGGCAAATATATCTTAATGCCACAAAAAAAACCTGGACTCAATGATACCATCTCTATAACCCCAGTACTCAAATTAAAAGCTGCAGACTTATAACAAAGAAATATATCTTCCAACTGTAATTTTTAAGAAGCCCAATAGATGGTGCTATTTGCTAAGGTTAAGCAAAGCAAACAACCAATTCATTAAATTAACTATTTCAAATACAAACTTGTTTTTAATGTTTTTTTTTAAACTTGGAACTGTTTATACATAGGAGCAAAAGTACCTAGTACTAGAAAATTAGGAGTTTTTAATACATTTATTTTAATAAATGGGAGAATTGTATTGGTTTGTATATATATATTTTTAATGAACAAGGTTTTTTTAATAAAGTTAATGTCATGATTGGCTGCTATTTGATGCACTCTGACTGATAGGGCAAAATTTGAAAAGTTTTGTATATATAAAGGATTAATTGATTAATTGTTACAATCATTATCTGATGAAGTCACAGTTGCTGAAGACGAAAACGCAATTTTTGTTAAGAGCGTTAATTTGTGCCTTTCTGCTCTGCTGGTTTTTTGTTTCTTTGGAGTATTAAAACATTTGGACCTTTGCTGGTGTGTTTCCTGCTGTCCGTTTGACTACAACAGAATTTTTCTTGGTTTGATCGTATTTGGTTTGTCTGCTAGTGTCTATGTACCAACAATAGTGACATCGCCCACATGGTTTGGTGTTCCCATCATGAATTACATAAGGCTTGTTTTTGGATAACATAACATCCTTTTCAGGTTATATTTGTTCCTGAATAAAAAATGTGGTTTCTCTCCAACTATCTGCTTTATGTCATTATCTACGGACAAGATAGACCAATGTTTTGTGACTCTATCCCTGATGACTGCATAATCTGATGTATAAGATGTATAGATAAAGGGGACTTCGTGTTTTTAATATGCCGAGTCAAGGAGAACATTATCCTGACTTACTCTTGAAATGGCAGCAAATTAATCTCAAGGTAAGCAGGAAGTATTTAAAACTGTTAATTGACTTTTTTAGTCCTGAAGAGACAGTCCTCATGGAGAAAATTAGAAAGCAACACCAATTTATTTTTAATAATTTTCCGAATACAACAGTACAACCATTGTTCGAGAGTTTATTGGATGGAGTTTCAGCGTTTGAACGCAAGTTACTCCATCAAAAAAGAAATAAAATCATGAGAGACTGTAACGAGTTTAGACTAGGACATGTCTTCACATGGCCTAGGTATGGACAAAATATGACTGAAGTTATGGACAATGACTCAAATGAACATAGAGATAATATATTGAATGTGAATTTGAGTAGGAAGAATGTGGTCTCTTGCTCATCTCATAATAGTTTGGATGTGATGAATGTCGATAGAACTAATCCTCCATTAGGGAGAGATGTAGTGCACCCTGATTTTAATATTGACAATATGTTACAAAATGATGTTACAGTTAGTGAAGCACCATTAGAGGGATTTGCATTAAACATGAACCCCAGTATATCAGTTAACAATGATGACACTAGCCTACAAGACACACAAGACTTAGGAACGAGTGAAACACATGCTCAGAATTTATATCCAGAAATTCAGGTAGTGAGGAATAAATCAGTTACTATACCTCACTCATCTGAGTTATTGGTTAGACCTAAAAGCTTAAATAAGACAGTGAATTCATCTCATGGAATAAGTGGAGATATCGCTTTTCCCCTTCTGGTCCGCAAGGACAAAGGGATAAGAAGGGCAAGATCCATGAGCAGAGGTCGACAAAAAAGGAAACATTCAGGGGAGTTTATATCCCATCAGACAATCAAGAAAATGTGTACCAACAACAAACATTAGTTTGTAATATGTCTTTTTTTTTATTTTTTATTTATTTATTTAACATTTGTTGACCGGGAATGTCTGACTAAGTTCCACAGAGCCTGTTTTCAGCAGAGGCCCGGGGAGAAATGCTCCAGATGCATGTCTTTGAAATGTGGGAGGAAACCGGAGTACCCGGAGGAAACCCAAGCGAACACAGGGAGAACATGCAAACTCCACACAGAAGGCACCCCAGCCGAGAATCGAACCAGAGAACCTCTTGCTGTGAGGTGACAACGTTAACCGCTGCACCACTGTGCTGCCCAAGGTTACAGTTTAACATTAGATGAAGAAAAGCTATTAAATAAATGTTCAAGTTTTATTCCTAGAAGTGGTAGTAATTTAATAGATACCATCGTAAATATGAAAATGATTTGTAGGAATGTGATGCTTAAGTTATGGTTCAGTAATGATAACATGGCATCAGTTAATGAAGCAGCAAGCTCCTGTGAACAACCTAGGTTCAAGAACCTAAGTAATTTTGTACCACCATACCATCCTTTAGTTGAGGCCTATTTAAAATTGACAGAGGATGAACTCCATGAATTTTATAGAGATAACAGGCATAGAAGGAAAGATAACCTTAGTTACAAAGAAAGGCAGAGTCTGAAACAGCTGCAAGCTGAAAAATCAATCATAATAAGACCAGCAGATAAAGGGGGTCATGTAGTTATTATGGATATAGAACATTATTATATTTCTATGAGTGAGCTCCTGAATGATAAGTTCTACAAAGTCATGAACAATGATGAAATGCAAGATACCATTAGATATGTTTTAGACACTCTTTTGGATATGTACAAGGGTGGTATTATAGATCAAGACCTTTTTGAATATTTGTCGATTAAAACACCATTAGTCCCAGTGATACATGGACTCCCTAAAATCCACAAAAATGCTGATAACCCACCTATGAGACCCATAGTCTCAGGACAGGGTTGGGTTACGTAACATATGTCGGTGTATGTTGAGAGACATCTCCGACCAATTCTTAACAAGAATATTTTTGTGTTGAAAGATTCCAAACAATTTTTAGTTGAGCTTTATGAGTGCCTGAAGTCACATGACAATATGGATGAATGCATACTGGCCACGTTAGCTGTGCAGTCCTTGTTCACAGTGTTACCTAATGAGTTAGGCATTCAGTATGTTTCTGACTATTTGATCAAACATAGTCACTATACACCAGTGCAGATTGATTTGAAAGCACATTTATTAGAGCTAACATTAGAGAATAACATCTTTATGTTTAAAGACACCATATATAAACAACAGGATGGTGTGGCCATGGGGACCCCATGTGCCAATAGTTACGCTAATATGTTTCTGGCACATTGGGAGGAAGAGGTGCTTTTCAAAAAGGAAGAATTTAAACAGCATGTGATCTTTTATCGTCGCTTTGTAGATGACCTTTTTGTCCTTTGGAATGGGGGAGAAGAACAACTTGGCTCGCTATTTATTACAATGAACAATTTAACAGACTTTCTCACATTTACGATGAATTATTCTCACCATAGGGTTGAGTTTCTGGATTTATATATAGAGAAGTTAGAATGTGGTTTAATAAATACAGGTATTTATCGTAAACCTTGTCATCGTAACACACTTTTAATGAGGTCGAGTATGCATCCACCGCACATCTTCAGAAACATTATTAGAGGTCAAGGCATGAGGGCCTCGAGGTTAAATGCCACTGAGGTAGGTTTTGAGGCAGAGATAGACAATCTGAAGTTGAGATTTTTGGAGAGAGGTTATGGCCACCAGGAAGTAGATGCCAATTTAATGGATGTTCCAATTTTAAGATCAGATGTAGCGGCACCATATTTTGGACCTACGAAGATTTATGATAAGAAAGGTATTAGTAAGGAATCATCATGTGTCAGAATTTCAACTTCTTATACATCAGATTATGCAGACATCAGGGATATAGTCACAAAACATTGGTCTATCTTGTCCGTAGATAATGACATAAGCAGATAGTTGGAGAGAAACCACATTTTTATTCAGGAACAAATATAACCTGAAAAGGATGTTATGTTATCCCAAAAACAAGCCTTATGTAATTCATGATGGGAACACCAAACCATGTGGGCACTGTTGCTATTGTTGGTACATAGACACTAGCACAGAGTTTTTCCATCCGGATTTGCATAAAAAGTTTATCACATAAGTAAATGCAGATTGTAAAACGTCTAATTTAGTTTATTTAGCTGTGTGTCAAGTCTGTTTTTGTTTTTATGTTGGGAAAACCAATCGTCTTTTTAAGGAAAGAATACGTGAACATGTATATCATATGAAAAAGAAATCCTTACATAATGCTCTAGCAAAACATGTTGTACATAAAGGAGAAGGACATACATTTCTGTTCAAAGCCTTGGAGGTTATCACACCTAGTGTACGTGGTGGTGATGTTAGAAATCATGCAGAAAGTAAGGAGAGTAATTGGATAATCAAGCTAAGAGCAGATAGAGGCTCCGAACTTAATGAAAGAGCCTCAATAAAACCCATGCTTAGGAAACGTAGGAACATTACATGAAAGCTAATATGCATTAACAATACATAGGTATATCAATAATATACAGGTAGAGATTATAACACCATAGCTTCCAAGGCGGTGCATTGGTTTTAAAAATATATTTTTTGGTTATTAAGATATGTGTATTTCTTAGCTTTAGCTTTTATATTTATGTGCTGAATTTTATATATGAACAGCGTTTAGATGTAGGCATATTTGTTTGTACTATATGTTATATTCATATGGATATGCAAGCAGACGTTAGATTCTTGGAGAAGACACTGAGCTCTTTAAAATACTATGCATTTACATTCTTCACTTTAAGGCTTGATTGGTAAATGAATGCGATAGGTTAATTAGCTGAGCAGTATTGAATAAATTTCTTGTAAGGTATTTGTTTTGTCATTCACAATCTGAAGAAGCTCTACGAGTGAAAGCGCTAATCTGACCATACATTGTCTGTTTATTTGGTAATAAATCTGTTTTTAAGATACCTGCTTCGCTGCTAATCCTTTGATTTTGGGACTGTTTTATTCAGATCTAATATATGGTTCAGTAACAAATTACAGGTAGGGTAAGATGATGGGCAAGTTCTCAAATCGTTTTTTATTTACTTATCATTATGATCTCAAATCTTCCTAATAACCAAAGTGAAATATTTGCTAATAAATATGTCTGAAATGGAATGTGGTTTACAATGACCATCTGTTCCCTTTTGATCTCATAATTTTTCTCATAAAATTCATGCTGTTAGCCAAATCTTTGCCACTTCAGATAGAAAATCACTTTAGGCTCATGCATATTAAAAATGAATACATTTATTACTTTTTTCTACCTTTTTGGGACCTCTGTTGCTTCAATTTATTAGTGAGAAAAGCATTCACTGGAACCCTTGATGCATTGCAAATGTCTTTTGTTTGTTTTGTCTTGCCATCTGTAGTTTTTTAATTGTTTGAATGAGTGATTACTGTAATGATGAATAAAATAGTTTTGTTACCAAACATAAAAATGAAATGAAAAAGCACTTAACAATCTTCATATTTCAACAACTAAAATTGCAAAATGCATTGCTTTTACAAAAGCTGCTGTTTGCATTTCCATGTCATTTTTCACGGACAAAGAATGTTCGTGACTTTACAAGCAGCACATAGCAACTGTAATTACCATATATATGAAATCATTGTTCTGACGTTAGAGATCAAGGTAGAACCGTCTTGCTGGTATAGATAATAATTGCAAAAATTACCCCTACAACACAACATGCAATTCAGTAACATCACCTCATCACAAAAAATGGCGATTTGATTTTCAAAATTCATTCTGCTTTTGACCTTAAATACATTCATGAAAGAGCTGCAATGAATATTTTAAAGTTTTTTTCTTACTAGAACTATGAAATGATGGTACGGAAGGAGGAAAGTCCAACTTGGCATATAAGAAGTGACAAGGGGCTGATAATAAAATTTAAAATTTATTAAAATGTTTAGTCCACTGAAACAGTATGAAACTTGAAGCCTTTAATATTTTATCATCAGAATTGATATTTCTGCTGTTTGTCAGTGCTGACTGCAGTGTGAGAAAGAAAAGTACAATTCTGACGTAGTGCCCTTTAGGTATGCACATATACTGCATATATTCATAATTATATTTGACAAGCATTTATATATCAACAAAAACAGAAGTATCCAAGGAGGAAATCAATATTTAGACTGCCTATAGGTAGAAATTCTATACATAGATGTAATTCCTTGAGTGAGTTTGTCAGCAGCACATAATATTATGTGCATCTCTCTTGCTCTTTCTAATACATTCATTAATCAAATCAAGATTAAAACGGTAGGGAAGAAGTTTGTTTCCCAGTGTCTCTTTGGTGAAAACATTTGTCTTATAAGGCTGCCAGGAACTTCTTTTTATCTTATAGGATCACCGGAAGTTACTAGACTATTGTCCCTGAGGCCCTTATAAGCCTAGCCAAGAGTTTAGCCTATGTTTAGAAAAGTCAGCAGCCAATGCCACTGTCCAGCAGGGACACAGGTGGAATCCCAGGGGTGTATTTTCTGTTTCCCATCCAGTTATCCAGGTTTAGCTTAAAAAGAGGTAAAGAGGTACTCTGCTTGACATGGAGAGGGAGTCTATTCCACAGATGGGGGAGACTATGGGACACAAATTTGTCCTGCCAACAAGTCCTATTGATGTCACAGACCAGGTTGAGGCCATGTGTGCAGGTTACTTGAGTGGAGCCTGACTTGCAGATATGCAGCAGTCCTATCAAGGCGGGGTCCGAGATAACCTTGTATGCCAGACAGGTCACCTCTGAGGAATCTGTATGAAACTGAGTAGATGGACAGAGCTTTTAGATTTTTGAGGCCCTGGATTCTCCTGGTGAGGAACCTCTGTGGTCTCTCCAGCTGTGGCATGTGCTTTGCGACATACATGCTGAATGGGGCATTGTACTCAATAATAGGCCTTATAAGGGAAGAATACAGGGATGTTATGACCTCCTTGTCCCTGGATGAGATGCCCTTACTTATGAGGTGGGCCATTTAGAAAGCTTTCCGTACAACAGAAGCAACATGGTGGTCAAAAGTCAGGTTGCTATCAACCTGGGTGCCCAAATCCTTCATGACTGATTGCATGTGTAGGACGTTGTTATTAATGTGATAATTTGTGGGGACGTCACTCTCCCCAAAGGGGATGATGGTGCATTTCTTGGCATTCAGTTTGTGGCCATGTTTCTGGCACCAGCCATTTGTTTGGGTGAGACCCTCTTGGAGGATGTCCACATCATTGGGGGAATTGATGACAGTGCCCAGCTTGCAATCATCTGCAAACTTTGTCAGCCATAGCCCACTGGTTTTAGCTAACACCTCAGAAAAAGTATATCCCAAATAACAGAGGCCCCAAGACCGAACCCTGGGGTACGCCATTCATTATGGGTCTACTGCTTGAGGTAGCTTGCACTATTTTGACTAGGTGGGTTCTATCAGTGAGCCAGTTAGCTACCCATCTGGTAACATACGGATTGATGCCTAGTTGAGAGGCTTCTTTCTACATAGGTAAGTACTAGGCTAGCTGCCCTTGTGGACCATTTTAAGCCTAGCCTATTTCCCTTTGTGAGAATCAAACCATGTAACTCTCGTCTGTGAGGTAAATACATTGACCATTAAGCTAACTCTGCATATAAAACACAAAGTCATATCATGTGTGGTGGGTAAAATAGTACAGAATAATCAGTGGGTTCTTATTCTACTAGGTTTAAAAGAGTCGCATCACTTCTTGAACAGGCAGTCCATCTTGGATAATAAATCCATTTCCCCCATACCTGCCCCAAACACGTGTCAAATTGTTACATATTTCTAATGAATAGTGACTAGAGCTGGGCACAGAGTTTAAAAAGTGGCCCTTTGAGGGAAGAGAAAAGCCTCTTGTTAACTTTTTCTTAGTTTGGTTGATGTTTCCTTTGTAAATGAAGCCCAGAACTTTACTGCATTTTGTAGGAAATGTTCTCCATCTGGAGAGAGTTCTGAAAAGAGTCTTACTTGGTCTATGCCTGGTTCTATTTTGGCATTATCAACAAAAAGCAGTTGTATTCCTGTTTGTAATATTATCATTTATACATGTCGTCATAAACAGTGTTATGGACACTGATTTCCATTGTCCTGACATTATGTTCTGTGTTGTTATTTGTAGGCCTCACAGAGGACAGATTTAAAGGTTTTAAAATATCTAGTGTATGTGGACCACAGTTAGCATACAAAAGTAGCTTATGAAGGCAACAAACTGTCCTGTTTTATATATTTTCAGAATACTGAAAATAAACTGATAGCTACTGAAAAGTAGATTTGGTGATGTTGTAGATGTCATACTGTCAAACTTAGGACAATTCTGTTCTCCAGAGATGGATGTCAGGTTGCACCCTTAGTAATTAATGCACTTCATGATAATATCATGCTTAAATTTAGATTAAAATGAAACTCTGTAATTAACTAGCTCTGCCTTCTTAGACTCTACCAATAGAAATGATGAGGCAATAAATTATCCTCTATGACCGAAATAAGTCTGCTCAGAACAGTGTCAGTGAACTCTATAATATTAATAACATCCATATTCAACGAATACATACTGGTATAAAAAAAATGTACAAGTAAATTTGGAAAATATCCATTTTGGAAACAGAAAAATAATAACATATGTAACAGGAAAGAGAGGTTCTATGTAGTTTTCAAAAATTACATTAGTCATGAAAATAAGTATACATTAAATTTATCCATCCGCAATCCCTTTCTCCTATTTTTGCAAATGGGGTTGTGGTGTCGCTTCAACAAATAAAATCATCTAGAGCCAAGGTTTACACCGTTGGTTGGCTAGCCCTGCCACAGTAGTTCTTCCACATCACAAACTCACATACACACACACACACACACACACACACACACCCATTTCCTAATGCATTTGTTGCTGCTTAGTTATAATATTGGTTTTAATGTTAAAACCAGGAGTGCATTAGGAAATTGGGGCATTATATCACTATTGTTACTGCTAATGCGTATCAAATGTTTTTTTAGAAAATGTTGCTTTAAATTTTAAGTTTCTTAACTGATGTTTTTTTAATTGATGTTTTGTGATAGGTTTGTGCTGTTTCATATGATGAGATTTTTAATGTATAAAAGAACCGTTATTCTTTTGAAAGTTTATAAACACTGAAGAAGGACTTATTGTCTGAAAGCTTTGTTTTATTCTCATTAAATTTATTCGGCGTTGTGGAGTTTGCTTTTTTCTTTTTTACTTGGACTGTTTTTGTTATGCTCCACTTCATAATTTGGCTCACCTTTTTGGTATATAAGGTAGGTAGAATAACAGGTTTTGCATTAGCATGGATTTTCTGAAGGGTATGAAGTCTGAAACTCAAATGCCTGTCATTATTTTCTAACTTCAGTCTTTAATGATTTGCCACTAATTTGCCAGAAAAATGCAATTTTATGAAAACTGGACCAAAAATAAGAAGCAAAAATCTGGGCATTCTGCACAAATCTGTACAGTTAAGAGGTATGCTCATACAGACTGCTACAGACCTAAGGTAAACATTATTTATATTGCTAATATGATAACTGTAGCTATAAACAAAATAAAACACTTACATTCTCTTTACAGATGACAGCTTTGTGGTCTGATCTAAGCAGTAAGGTCATTACACTATGAGGGCTGCAACATTCTCTCATATTTAAGAGGACCAGATCAAGGATGTTATCACCTCTAGTGGACACACTGTCCGGTGGGTTCAGAGTGTTTTGTGTTTACAGAGTCCAGGAATCTCTGGGCCTGCATGCTTGGGGCCATGTATGATTTGTAGTTTTTAGTGGGGTAGTTAAAGTCACCCACGAATATGGTGTTGGGTTGAATGGGGAGTGCCTCTAGTACATTTAAAAATGTGTTATGTGTTTCCTGGCTCATAGAGGAGGATCTACATGGTAATTTGGATGCTGAGAACCTCAAGTAGGTCATACTGTTTGACTGGCTTTGAGGTGTGCTTGTTTTTTTATGTAAATTGAGATACCCCCACATTTTGTCCCTTCCTGTACAGCACCAGGTCTAAATGTATGGAAGCTGTTATAGCCCTGCACTACCAAAGTGCTGCTTGTGGCTTTTAACCATGTCTCAGTGACCACACAGATGTCTAGATTCTCCAGGATGAAGAGAGCTTGCTGAGTGAATGTTCTTGTTTAGACTCCTGGCACTGAACAGTAACACCTTTAGATTATCTTGGGTTGGTCTAGTGATGTCAAACTATTTATCAGGTAGGCAATGCCTAAAAAGGCACTATGGGAATAGACAAGCTTTTAGCCAATATTCAAAAGCCTAGAGGGGACAGTTGCAGACCATCCCTGATAAAGCACTGTGCCTGTCAGCCATACCCTCCAATGCTGACAGATATTCTACCCCAATCAAATGACACCAAAAAAGAAGATAATTATTAAAATAAATTACCTTCTGTTCATATTGTGGCATCATCTTTGGAGAAGGCAGAATGCTGCTGAACGCTAGGCTCATTCTGGTCTGAGACTCAGTTTGAGAGCTGTATCATGTCTCTTTTCATTTGGTCCAGGGAGGTTCTTCTCAGGTCATTTGCACCCACGTCGACTATAAGTGAGTTATACTGGTACTTCTGGTTCAAAGATCTGATAACACGTGTGATCTGGTAGATCCTGGCCCAAAACCACCTACTGAAAGGCAGAAGACCGTAGTAAAATATATCCATCTAATTTATTTAGTCAGGTAGTTGGGTGAATACAAGACCATTATCAGCCATGACCTGGGTCACTGACACGGTTCATATTAAGTAAGCTAACATAATGAAGTGCTATTTCTATACAATTAATACAGACCTTTTAATTTACTTTTAGCCAGTACTTAAGGGTGGGAGAAAAGAAGCCATCATTCAGGCAGTCCTGAAGGTGCTTTGTCCCCTAGTTGGCATCTCAGCAGTAAGAACATTGATACAGCCGTCTAACCCTGTCTTTGGTGGCTGACATGAGCAGACACATTACCACAGGAAAACCTCTACCACCCCTTTGCTTATATGTGCTTCCTCCCACAAGTTGTGAGAGCCTGTCATCACTGGCTTTGGATCACCAAGACCACATTCACATCTCTGGTCATTTGGTGCCATGTAAGCCTATGATTTAATGGCTGGTGGTGGAGTCTGGCCAGCTGGAGCTGTTGGTCCTTCTTCCCAGGACAAGTGAGGCTGTACTGTCCACTCTGTCCTATTCTCTCTGATGCAGTGCATCCAGCATCTAAGCTGCTAGGTGAACCAATGTCATCTGGGTTGATTTTATGACTTCATGCATGTACACCATTGGATGGGAGAAATACAGACATAATTTTGATAGTACAGTACTTAAACAAAAAACAGAAAACAAAGTATGAGTCATAAAACACTCACAAAACAAACTGACAGCAAAGAGGAGACTACAAAGAATAACACATATATAAATATTGGGTGAAACCCTACAATATAGAATACAGTAAAAAAGTATATTATACCCAAAAGGCATTTCAGTAAACCAGAGAGAACCCTCATTTACAAAGGCAACTGTGATTACTGAGCTGTCACTGCATCTTTTTCAGTTAAATAGTGAAGTAATCTGTTTCTCAGGGCTTAAACCTTTACCCACAGCCCCTAGAACAAGTGTACTGATTGTAAGAAAAAGGCTGCTAAGTCAGAGTTTGCAAAAAGAACTGAGGGAACAGCTCCTTATAAAGTTCACTTATGAGTCAATTCTAGCACTAAATGAAAACCTATAAAATGATATGGTGAAAAAAATGCAGCTTAATAATCAAGGTATTTCAAGCTATTTAAAGATCTGGAAGAAACAGCAATTAGAAAGGAGATGTTAGTGTATTTTTTTCACTTATATGAGTTGGTACTACTTAGCTGTCAGGGATTAAACCTTTAGCCACTGTCCCTAGAGAAAAAGAAAGAGAAAGACAATGATGCTTTGTTGGGTGAGGAAGGTTAATAAAGAAATACATTTTATTCACTCTGGTTTTTAAAATGTGAATTTTGTATCCAGAATTAAATGCAATAAGGAGTGGTGCATATTCTAGCTTTAGGATTAAAGTATTAAGCTTATGATTTTTTTCTTTTTGTTAATTATGTGTGAGATCTGATTGAAAAAGTTGGAGCCAGAAAGATAACTGTCCATTTTTTGGTTACTCGCTTAAGGCTAACGCTTGGAATGTTGAACACGTGTGTCTTCCCTATAATGCTGACTTAAAAATGATAATACCTGTCTGTGGGAGACTATGGTACAGCAGGGAGTGGGAGTTTGCCATTTCCCCACCGTAGTGCAATATTGCAGTTGGTATACATATATAGAAGGGGTGCAACAGGCATGTACCCAGTGCAGAAAACATGTTTTCTGTTTTTTTTTTGTTTTTTTTTTTTTTTGGTTAATTTTATTTTCAAACTTTTAGGTTAGATGTTATGGCATTCAGACCTCTGAGTGCTCAATCTAATACTACAGAAGCTCTTTTTTACAGTGGTGATATTCAATTAAATTATCGCTGTATTTGTAGAAATGAATTATTTTTCACTGTCTGAATGGCACCAAGTAATGGACCCACAAGAAAAGTCAAACTACAAATACAGAGGAACCAGAATACGAAACACAAATTCCCAAAATATCAAAAGGACAAAACCTCCAACTTCAAGTATTTTTTTGCAGGATGCAAGCCCCCTGCAACTCCCATGTGGGGGAAGCCCCCCAGCCCAGAATTCTCTATGCCAGCTCCAAGGTATACAAACACAAAGAAGGGGATAAATCTCTCTTATCCCAGGAATCAGTGTTAGCACATTGTTAAATTGCACCAACATTGATTTCTTATAGAAGCAACAATCTATAACTTATATTTTTGCCACTTACCACTCGTAGGATTTATTCTTTGCCACTGGTAGATACTAGATATCCTCCCTAAAACAGTATGGAGGCAATTTTTATGTTTATTTACAATAAGTCTATTTTCTTACAACCACTATCCCAGAATGAAGAAATCATTTCCATTGGGTAGGTATATTTATAGCAACTATGTGTCCTGGTCTCCCATGAACAACATGAGATCTGACCTACCATATCAGTTTCTTAATTTCCTATTATGGGAATAAAACCTAATTTATAATTAAAATATCTAAATCTCTGCAGCATCATTTATAGGTTAATAAGAGGTAAATTCTGCCTGGCATTCAGGGAGTTTCATTACAAGCCGCAGTGATGCAGTGGTAGCATTGTTGCCTCACAGCAAGATATTCACCCATTCGATTCTTGGCTGGAGCGCCTTCTGTGTGAAGTCTGCATGTCCTCCCCATGGTTGAGTGGCATTTGAAAGACATGCGGGAATGGGCGTGCCTTCGTTAAAGGTTGGGCATCAGGCTGGCACCTCCTCACCATAAAAATCGACTGTCAATCATTAGCGGACCGGAGTTCTGCTGTGGCGACCCCTAACCGGGAAAAGCCGAAAGCAAAACAAACATTGAGGAAGTTTCATTAAAAGATCATCCTATTCATAGGCTTCCAATATGCCTAGAAGGAATTAATTCATGTAGTTAAATTTTGGATAAATTCAACTAAAGACTGAATGTCTGCACCAGAAAACGTTGAGTTTTACGCAAAACAAAAATTTGCAGAACTAAACAAAGAGGTGGTTTTATTACCCAAAATATGATGAGGTTGTGGAACATTCTTTTCCTAAAGATTGGGGAATCCGAAACCTTGAACATTTTTTAAAAGTCAACTAGACAATTATATTTGGAGACAACAAATATTTACAATGCAGTATTAAAGGTCTAACCGACTGATGGCAGCAAAGGATTAAGTAAATAAGTATGTAAATATATTGTTAATGGCTTTGATATTATTTTGGAAATAACATGAAAGATACTACACTAGTGGATTTCCAATATGCCTACTGACATGTGGAAACTCTACTTCATATGCACGGAGCTTCATTCATTTAAATCTCTTTATTTGCAGACTTACAAAACATTTCCAGCTGCTATCAAGATTTCTGACATAATATTTATGATACCTAAAATGACAATGGTGAAACCAAGATTAAAGCTGGAAAATAGCTGGGTGCTCTTACAGGGAGATCCTGACTCCAGTGGAATGTCCACTGTTTGGTCTGCCTTATCTCTGCTACCAGATGAAATGAGACTCTTATCATACAGAACAATGGAGCAGACATTCAGTTTTTAGTGGACTCGATCCAAAATTTAACTACATGAATTAATTCCTTCTAGGCACACTGGCAGCCTATGTACAGGAGATCAAAACTACAGTTAGGGCCGTAGTAAAATGTACCAGTCAATTGGAACCTGACACTCTGCGTTTGTAAAGCTTCCTGAAGAAGTCTACTACATTTGCATTTTCCTTAATCACGTGCAAGTACTAAACATGCGGCTGACCAACAAAGAAAATGAAAAGTGATGCAGCAACATTCTCACCCTTATTCTCAGAGATGGGATTAAACAAAAAGACATGCTATGATTTGTACAAGCATGGCTTTCTTCATTATTGGGTCAGATTTCATCAATTAAATTCTTGTCCATATGAGCCCCTTGATGACTTATGCCTCCAGGAGCTATTTTGAATGAGTCCCTATGCTAGTCTTAAGATGAAAATAAGTCTTACAAGCTGCCTGGGTAAAAATTTACATCATCTATTCGGATCATACATCCACTTTGAAAATAACTTTTCCAAACGTCTCCTGGTGGAGGTGTTGACAGATATAGTTAAGCACTAGACACATGTGCTGTAGCATTCTCTGAGAATGATGACAGAGTTTCAAACAGAAGTAATTAATTTCAACAGCTGGCTTCTTAACTGCCATCACTTTGTGTGTGGGGAGCGCTGGATTCAGGGTCATATGTATATCAGCATGGGAGATGATAACTGACAAGCCAGCCAACATTTCCAGCAATAGCCTTCACCTCTCTCTTCAGAGTTTCTGCATAATGGTCACGATCTTTTCTAGTCCCAAAATGCCTTACTTAGGCAAAGCTGATTTGTCATTCCAGCCATGCAAAATCTAATTTGGTCTGTATTAATTGGCTCTTTTCAGTGCCATGGGTCAGAGCAATCAATTGCCTGATTTACAGCCCTTCTTGACATTCAAGCATATTCATATTTGCCTTGCTGCAGAGACTTGTTTTTAATGTTCTGATAACACATTGTCTATAACATAACACAACACCAATCACTGTACTAGACCATCTGGGTAGACCGGAGTATATATTTTTACTTAGTCATTTATTAATTCATGCTGAATGGTTAAATATTCTGTATAGAAGCTCCTGGGCAATCACATGATTAAATCATTTACCATATCTCTGCCAACTATAAATCCCTTTCAGTGTCAGCTGAGGAACAAAGTACTTACCTTGACAAATCGGATTCTATATCAATTAATTCTAGTTCTCTAATTATAGGTGAATTCAGTTGTCTGTCTATCAGCAGGGAGTCTTGCACAACTAGCAATAAATGCATTCATTATTTCAAAAATTTTGTTCACATCAGTTCCCTTGATAAAATTGCCCATGTTGTCATGACAAATAAATGTATATGTCTAACCTTATCCTTGTGAATGTTGGCATTGTCTGCAGGCCAACTAATGCTATCCAGTCCTTGGTCAAATCTGGCATGTAGACTTTAGCAGACTTTCACTTTTTCCAACAAAATTAGTACCAAATTGGCTACAAATTCAGTTAAATTCACAGACTACTCCATAGTCAATGTCTCATGCTGTCTAAAGGAACTTAAAATTTAAAGTGCTTTCTCCCTAGCTTACCTCATCCGTGACCTGAATTCTAAAGCCATTACATTCACCTATGGCATTTACACACGTCTCAACTAAAGTATAGATGTCAGTACCTATTAGACAAAAGTATACATAAACTAAAAATATATATGCTATACAAAATGTTCTCTCATAAGTCAGAAGGTGAAGTATTAGCAGTTCATCATTAGGAAGAATAAAGCAAAATATGAACTGAGGAAAGCTGACTCTTCAAGTGAGGATCACAATTTTCTAACTATATTAGGAGTGCTAGATATAATGTGCAGTACCACAGCAAATTCAAAGGGTATGCCAATATGAATTCTGATACCAAAGCCACAGGAAACATTTTGGATGAAAATTTTAACTTAAACTTTCCACCCTCTCAAACGACGATGTCTCCTCCATTAAATCACTAACACTACTCCTCTCATTATCCCTGTGGGTCTGACTCTAGAAGCAATTACTAAAGTACAAATAACAGCCTGGACGTTACACCATACTGCCTTGTTGCTAGCTTAAAGTGCATTATTGCTAAACCCATCTTTAATATTTTTCATTTTAACATCTTCACATGGTATATGCCCATGATCAAGAAAACAATGCCTGTGGTACCGCTACATAATGATGGTTCAGAGCCAGCCAGAGGGCATTGGGAACACTGGCACTGAATGATTGTCACTGTTGATGTGACATCCCAAGTTATTGTGAAAAAAATGGGAAAACGTGGGTTGTGGATGGATGGATAGTTGAATAGTTCACACGGGATGACTGTTTCCCCCTTTTATGCCCAGGATTAAAAACTGCATTGTGGGAAAGAATCTTTTGTAGGCTGGGAATGCCAACTTGCCTGCGGGAAAAACAAAAAACAACATCAGAAGTTTTAAAGTCAATCCTAAAGAACATCTTGCAAAATTCATCTGTAACTACTGCCATGACAATGATTAATTTCTCATCTCACTTCTTCTTATCACTTACAGTTCTCACAGTAATATGTCTTTGTATCTAGATTGTATTTACTGGTGACCTCTTATTGATACCTTTGTATATAAATTTAAACCAACTGGGTTCTGCATTTAAACCTCCTGTGCTCTGTGTACTTAGCTGTTGTATTTGTGGCTCTGCCTATATGATATTGCACTATGAGCCCGGTTTGTAGTTGAAAAGAGTCAATAGATCAGTTTACTCACCTAGTCATCAAATAACAGAAATAAATAATCCACCCTGGAGTATCATTCTATTTGTATTATCTGTAAAATAATGGAATGCTCTTAGTCTGTCTCATTTACAGTGAAACTGGCAACTTACAAACACAGGACCCTAATGAGAACAGTTTTGAGTGCATAAGTTTGCTTAATTTAGTTGACTTTTTTAAGGGTGTGACTAATTCTACTGATGGGAGTTAATTAGTCCATGACACATGGCTCAACCTTACTAAGGCATTCAATATGACTACTCATTTAGATACTCCTGATGAATTTACCAACTTAAATACCCATTTCATATTGCTCAATGCATTGGTAACTGGATAGCTGACCAAAACAGGTGAGGGTTGGTGGTAACATCTCATCTAATAAATTAATACTGGAGATATTCTTCAGGGCTCAGTGCTGGGTCCCCTTCTCTCTGGTATCTATTTCTCTGATTTATTTACTAAACAATAATAACTACATGTCTAAAGTCTGCGGTTGACCAAGGTTACAGACAATTACAAACTGGCTGCAATTATTGATTCTTGCTATGATCTGCAAAGGTTAGAGTCAGTCAGCATCCAGTATCCTGACCATGGCTTTAAATTTAAAGACAAAATGTAGTATCTTTGCACTTTGGAAATATATGCTCCCCATTAAGTATCAGGTAAGTGGGGCCCCTTTTAAGGTTGATACAGTTATTTGAGATCTGGGCAATTTCTTCAACAATGAATTGTCCTTTGATAATCAAGAATCATTAAAAAGTAAATAAATCTTTCTTCATTGATCATTGAGTTATCCAAAGATCCAAAGAGATCTCTGTCTGCCTCATGGGCTATGAAAGACCAGGGCTGAATCTGAAATTGTAAGGTACAACTGACCACGGATACCAAAGTACGAAAAGGATTTATTAGCCATAAAAACAAGTTGTTTAACCACAAATCGGTCTACTTTCATCAGCATTCTATCACAGTTAACAAAGATAGATATATTGATAAATTCACTGCATAAGGCTTAATGGTAACAGAAGGGGATTCAAAGACATACTTCCACTTCATCTCTAAGTCATTGTTTAAATCATTTGAGAATCTTTGGAGTCTCTTCAATTTAAAATACCACACCATTATCAATTCTTAGAGCTTATTAATTTCTTAAAAACCATGGAAGCATATAGAGCTGCAATTTCTAAGTAATTCAGGCTTTCTTGCATAACACTACTGATATGGTAACAACCAGGGTGGACCTTGCCTGGGTCTTTATTATGTTTAATTCACTTCTTGTTTCATCTTACTATTGCCAAGGACTGGAGATGGTTAAGTCACATGATGGAACTACACAAAATCCTTCTTGCTCCCTTTCATATATTTTCTTTCTCAAAAAGTCACCTATTCACCCTGAAGGGTCTTCACCACCTTCCTTTAACCACAGATAGGCCAGCTGAAAATGTTCTGAGTGTCTTCAACCAGTAGGGGGTACCTAGATGTTAAGAATAAAGGGCCACTGGATCATATTTTCTAAAAATGCACTGAGTTAACCAATTACTAAATACAGCTACAGGAACACTGCCACATGATGCTTAATATCCCTTCTACTCTGAATGGAGATGTCATTTTCTTGTAATGATTTTTCCAAGCCTTTCTTCCATAAACTTGCTGTTTATATAGTGAATCTGGCAGCTGAAAAGGCCATCAGTCACTGATGGAAGACTCATCTCACTCCACCTTCAGTGTATGAGTGCTTATTTACCATTGATCAAACTTATCAGGCTGAGTTAAGAAATGCTCAATGCAGGGTTACTCTTCAAGAGCCCACTTTGATTGCCTTTGTGTACAGTCTTTCAGTTCCAAATGGTCTGAGTTAGAATAGGTTAAAAGGACCTTATTGTTAGACAGATGAAGCAACATTTTCAGATGGTCAATAGTTGTATGATCTCATTGTTTCAAATATTTAGTTAGCCATTGTAATTATACAACCTCCTCTCAGGTCAGGCTGAGCAAAACACAATTTTCTCTGTCTTAGCTCTTATCTCTGTTGTGTTGCAAAAAGTTCCACTTCTAAACCTATTTTGTATATAGTTTCTGTTGCAGTATTAGATCTTACATAGATATGAAATAAGCGTCCTTGTGATGTCTTCTATTTAATTGCTCTACAGATTTCATTACTGACTTAATTCTACGATTGTAAGCATTTGAAAATGCACAATGTCTTCACTAGCGAACGATTCAAGATGTGTTACCTTTCAGATGTTTTATATTGTTTACATGTTTGGTTGTATCTAGTGAAATTTTAAAATAAAGATATGAAAAAGGTACAATACTGAAAGATAGATTGTGAACTGAAGTATTCACAAACGTGTGTAACAAAACTACTTGTCAGTGAAGAAAACATATATAACGGTATACTTATTTCAGACAGGAATATGTTGTCATACTTTTTTTGTAACATAATAAAACAAGAAAATTATTGCTGGCTTTGCTGCTCCCTAGCATACAGTTTCCATTAAATAGTCCATGTAACATCATTCACTAAATGACAGAAACTAGTTGACTTATCTAACGCACCTTACACATTTGATGTTAGTAACGGTATAGTACATAGTGAAGTATATATCTAACAATTTCATGGGTGATTTTTGTGCCTGCTATCCATGAGGCTACACTACAAAACAGTAACTGAAATCTTAAGTCACACAGTAAGTTGCATTCAGACGTCTTACTTGCATCTTGTATGAATCATTTCCACCGTGAGAAGAATGAGAAAGTGTGTGTGTGTGTGTGTGTGTGTGTGTGTGTGTGTGTGTGTGTGTATGTGTGTCTGTGTGTGCTTTGCAGTGTGGGGGGGGGGGTTCAAAATGAAAGTTAACCCTAACACAAATTTGTTTATAGCTACTCTGAATCTCCTGATAGTCAAAAAACAATAAAGGGCTTCAGGAGTAATTAAATGATAAAGCCTGGACTCCTCAACATCATGTTGGCAACTTGGCACCAAGGAGACCCAATCCACTAAAAAAAATCAACCTATTACTGAAGCAGGTTGGCAAGAATATTTAGGTGATGGTACTACAAGGAGGGCAGCTGCCCAGAAGCTGTTATAATACTATGTACAGCATAACGAGATCATTAAATGATTAGTGCTAGCGAATTGCATGATACCTGCCACAAATAACTGATGGCCAGCAAAGAACAGTGTCAAACAGCAAATTGTGTAGGTTTCTATTGTAGAATAATGAGCTTAGGCATAAACCTGAATGTAAGGTATGAAAATCTATAGGTTACACTATCTCCACAAGCAACAGTGTGCAACAGTATACATATGTTGGGAAAATCTGACTGCATGGAAGATTAACGTTAGCAAAGGGGCTGCACGATGTATGCATTCAGTGGCTGCCTCTTAGTCATGGGGCTAAACTACAAAAAGGTACTTGAAACCTTAAATAGTCATGCAGTAAATTCCATTCAGATTTGCTATGTCTTGTGCAAATCATTTCTGTCCATGAGAAGACTGAATAAGTGCATTGGGGTTGGGGGGTCAAAATAAATATCAGCCCGACCAACAAATTTGTTTTCTACTGATCTGGTTCATGATATGGCTGAGGGCATAAATGCTTCGAAATAGAACATTATTAATGCAACTGAAACCATTCTCAACTGGATAACAAGCAATGCTGAGCAAGAAAGTCTTCTTTACGATGACCTGAATATAGATTGGTCTGATTAAGAAACAGACACTTCCAATCCATATATCAATCTGTTTGGTCTAACCCAAGTAATTAAATGACCAAAAAGGTATGACAAAACCTCCAGCAAAGCTAGTAATCATGACTGTATACTATCCACTAACCCTGAAAAAAATAAAACCTGCTGGAATACTACCTAATCTGATACATTGAGTGGCCACCATCCAACTTATATGCAATCAGAGACTACATAAAAATGTCCAAGCGCCCATATCTAATCTCTGCAAGAAACCTTGCCAAGTTCTACACAGACACTTTCATTGAAACCCTGGAATTTTGTGACTGGACCCAAGAAAAAAAACACCACACTAAATGATGTTTTCTCATACTTCAATATGACTGTACTAGAAGTTTTAAACTAGCAGGATCTATGTTATATTAGTGGGTCAGAGTAATGACTGCACCTCAGGAAACATGCAAAACACAACAATTAATGAAAAATGAGTGATACTGTTTAGAATATGTCACACAAAGTCAAAAAGATAAAACAGGCAAAACTACTGACACCTAAGAAATCTCATAATTTTTCTATTTTAGACAAAGAAATCAGCAGAAACAACACATTTCTTTTGTATCAAACGGTTTTGTTCTACTCTAAATAAATATTCTAAAATCAGATATCTGGCCACTACAGAATGAAGATGTCACTGGTACATTCTGTGCAGGATATGCTTAAAATATTATCTGTAAACCCACAGTTGTCTTTATCTGCATTGCAAATATGTCTTGTAAATCTATATTTTACTGTCCTTTTCTGTCTACATTGTAAATACTTTGCTTTTCTAACTAGAGAGATATCTCTAAATATTTGATATACAGTACTAAACTGCTGCCATTTTGGCCATCTGTCATATCTGAACTGGGTCAGGTGACCAGCTCACCACCAGTGGTATCCAAAAGTCAATAAATAAATAAAAAGCCAATAAGTAATTTATATTTATTACCTCTCATATCTGACCACAGAATATAGACATACCCCCACATCAAAATCCAGTAGTAATCAGACAAATAACTTCTCATTTGAACGAGTCCCATCTCCTACAATAAAGAAATGCTTGCAGAAGCTAAAACCCATTTAATTAGTATAATAAGGATAATGTTCCTGCAAAATATCATAAATTAGTAGTGAACAGAATAAGGTATCCATTCTATATATTAATCACCAGATTCTTACAAGAAATATTCCAGCAATATATAACAATACATAAAGGAGGTACTGACACCAAACTTTCAGACTATCAACCAATACTCCCTTCACTGTCCTACTAGAAAGATGTGTCCATCTTCAAACCCAAACTTGGTTTCTCCCTCTTCACATAGCTTCTGGTTTCATCACAGCTCTGGGATAGCCCAAATACATTTTCTAAAGAAAGTGTAGGTAACTCAGTCTCCTTCCTATTTCTGGACTTCTCAAACAGAGCTTTAGCCGGCTCATTTGGTGTCCAGCATTCATCTCAGACTTGGCATCTCTCAATGCTAGGTTGAGGATGTCCATTCTCTGATCTGGTGATCCTTCACTCGCTCCTTAGGAGAGGCAACATGTCCTAACACCCTCTTGCTTTACCGCCCATCATCACGTTTATAAAGATCTGCCAGTCACCCCCCCCCCCAACACTGTGTGCCCAGAGTGGCTGCTCACCTTTACCCCACCCTAGCTACACTTCTGCCCTCAAAGGTGCTTGATATTGTGTCCCATCCTCTTCTCTTCAACAAGCTCTCACAGCTAATCCTAAGCAGCATTACCACTGAATGATTTTCAAGTTGCCTCAACAGCCATACACAATCACCCAAACAGAAGGATTCCTACTACACCAACCAGCCAGTACAAACAGGAGTGCCACAGCGGTCAATAGTATGATGCCATCTTATTTAATGCTTTCATAAATGGCCTACACAAGGCAGCTGAACATGCAACAATTATAAAATATGCTGGCAACTCTACTCTTGTCTTCTTAGCCACAACACTACCCAACTACAAACAATAACCCAGGACTCCTTCTTCTCTATTGAGACCTGCCTGAAACAATCCCAACTAATCTTGAATATGCCCCCCCCCAAAAATAAATTAATCAAATTCACTTCCAATAATCTCCTTCCATCTAGTACTGCACTAAATAAAGTATCATCTAAAAACACCAGAACAGAACAAGTCATACAACCCAAGTTGCAAGGTGTCATCATATATGACAAACTTAAATTTGATCAGTATATTAATGATATCTTCCAAAAAGCTCACAAAAATTAGAGCTACTTTACTAGTCAGGTCATATCTCGGTAACTGCAACATCCATCTTATTTCCAGTCTTGCTGTATCCATGTACAATGTCTACGACCCTTAAACTACACTAATGAAGGAGCTTATGAAGTGCTAAAATAAATAAGACCCTTTGCATCTAGGACCCAAATGAAACCCATCTCTGCTAGAATTGCCACACCAGATATTACCAGATATATAAAACAAAAAGTACTACACCATTCCTCAAACACCCCAGACATGAATAAAAAAGGTATAAACCAAAAAAAGAACATTTCATCATGTGACCAACACCTACTAGATCCCCAACAATTCAGCAACTTACATGGGGACTCATAATCAGTAACCATAGCTACGTTATAACATCAGAGCTACGTTATAACATCATAACTACGTTATAACATCATAGCTACGTTATAACATCATAGCTACGTTATAATATCATAGCTACATTATAACATCATAGCTACGTTATAATATCATAGCTACGTTATAACATCATAGCTACGTTATAACATCATAGCTACGTTATAACATCATAGCTACGTTATAATATCATAGCTACGTTATAACATCATAGCTACGTTATAACATCATAGCTACGTTATAACATCATAGCTACGTTATAATATCATTCTCTTTACCACTGGACAAATAAACAACCTCATGTCATTTAAGACCAACCTCAAACTACATGTAAGTCACACTGGGCTCTACAACTGCTCTGAGTCTCCAGGGAAAAATTCTCAAATACTCAGGATTTTGTGTTCTTAGTTATTAAACAATGGGCCAGAATCCAAAAGACTTGCTCTTGGTGTAAATGGCTTTCTTCAGTGCAAGGCCTATCTATAAACAGGCTTAAATGGGGAACCATATTCCAGAACACCTGCTCTCAGTGAAAGTGGTCATTTATACTGACCACAAGTCTTTTGGAATTGGGGCCATATGTCTTCTCAGCTGTTTTATTTTGTCTTACTGAGGTGAGTTTATTACACTCTCGCCATGGGAAATGTATATATTATTACTCTATCAGCTCATATAGCATGGATATAGACACATATTACATGACTACATATTGGTGATGTTCTCTACTGCTTAGCAATGTTGCTACGTTTATACTGATAACTTCCTGCTCAAGTGATGTTCTGCAATTTGCAGCAGAATCACTTTTTAGAACTCCACTTTATATCTTTTGTAAGTCCTGTTTATTCAGTTTTAATGAATTTTGAACATTGTCCTTTCTTTAGTGTGAATCTAAAATGTATTATATTGCACGTCTGCTATTTCCTGAAGTATTTTCTTCGGGCCTCCAATGAAAATGAGCAATGTAACCTAATTATACTTTCCTAGTGAGTAAAACAAGTAAAATAAATTAATAAAATAATATACTAGATGCATAAATGTTATTAAGTATGAGCAGAGTCAGATAGGGGATAGCTGGGAAGACTAAATACAGTGATGGCCTCTTATCAGGAAACTTTGGACTGGATACTTTTATTAATTTAGTTGCATATTTATTGCTACAGTATTACAAACAGCAAATGTCAAACTCAACTCTCATGAAGACGAGACTTCTCACTCTTCACTTCTAGAAATGCAGTAAAAGGTAGACGGTCAGATTTATCATGGTATCCACTACCTACACAAACAGATAAATACCAAGTATTTTCATTTATTAATAAGTAAATACTCCACCAAGTGGTACTGTCTCGACTTCAGCTTCATATGTCATGAACTGGACAGAGGAATACATTTTTGTTTTCTTTATTGTTGGGGGAGCTATGAGAACCACAGTCGAAGAAGGTTGCAATTAAGTCATGCTTGAATTTTCAGGTGTGCATTGCTAAAGTATACTCGCCCTGGTGTTTTAGACAGCACCTACTCTGATTGTTTTAGAACTGAGAGGAGGTGCTCGATGCATCCATAAAGGCATGTGCTCTTTTACTCTTGCATATAATATGAAGGGGGGGACATGCCACCCTGCTTTCAGAATTATCAACAAGTCTGTTAAGTTGGAAAATTTTGGACAACTCCTTGCCCCTGATATAGGTGTCCTAAAGCAAGTCAAATAATCTTTGAAATGTGGGGAGATCCAGCACAAAAATGAGCTGTAAACTGGGAATTTACAGGTTTCCCATATGCAGGTCTTGTTTGGAATACTTATGTTCATTTTGAAGAAAGAATTACAGCCATGACAAAGACAAGATGGCATCTGATAAAGAAAAAAGCTAACAAAGGGCATAACCGAAGTGGCTGAATAAATTCAATATGTTTATTTTGGAGGAAACAAGAAATGACGGAAGGTCAAATTGAAATTTTCAAGCATATTTTTCAGAGTATGATAAAAGTGAGGATAAGGAGGCATGACAGAAGTCAGTGACGGTCACTAATTCTGAAACATTAACCGATGGACAGGAAGATGGATATTAGGAACAAGTGATGGTAACTAATTCTGAAACATTAACCGATGGACAGGAAGATGGATATTAGGAACAAGTGACGGTAACTAATTCTGAAACATTAACCGATGGACAGGAAGATGGATATTAGGAACAAGTAACGGTAACTAATTCTGAAACATTAACCGATGGACAGGAAGATGGATATTAGGAACAAGTGACGGTAACTAATTCTGAAACATTAACCGATGGACAGGAAGATGGATATTAGGAACAAGTGATGGTAACTAATTCTGAAACATTAACCGATGGACAGGAAGATGGATATTAGGAATAAGTGATGGTAACTAATTCTGAAACATTAACCGATGGACAGGAAGATGGATATTAGGAACAAGTGACGGTAACTAATTCTGAAACATTAACCGATGGACAGGAAGATGGATATTAGGAACAAGTGACGGTAACTAATTCTGAAACATTAACCGATGGACAGGAAGATGGATATTAGGAACAAGTGACGGTAACTAATTCAAACATTAACCGATGGACAGGAAGATGGATATTAGGAACAAGTGACGGTAACTAATTCTGAAACATTAACCGATGGACAGGAAGATGGATATTAGGAACAAGTGACGGTAACTAATTCTGAAACATTAACCGATGGACAGTAAGATGGATATTAGGAACAAGTGACGGTAACTAATTCTGAAACATTAACCGATGGACAGGAAGATGGATATTAGGAACAAGTGACGGTAACTAATTCTGAAACATTAACCGATGGACAGGAAGATGGATATTAGGAACAAGTGACAGTAACTAATTCTGAAACATTAACCGATGGACAGGAAGATGGATATTAGGAACAAGTGACCAGCAGTGGCTGATGGCATGAGAATTATGTATAGTATTCAGAAATGACTTACATTAATTTTATTTTAACATTTGTTTACTGGGAAAGTTCAACTAGGACAGAGTCTATTTTCAGCAGACTCCCTGGGAGAAATGTTCCAAATGCACGTCTTTGGAATTATGTTGGCAAATATTTAACTGTCAGATAAAATCAAAGTTTATGATAAGGGCAATTAGCTAGGCTTAAAATGGCCCAAAAGGACAGTTAGCCTAGTACAAAGGTTGGAGGTTGGTATATAAGGTGTTCAACTTATAGGCACTAGGTGCAGGGTTTGATTCTTACATGGGGTAATTAGCTGGGTTTGGAAGGACAGTTAGCCTCGTACTAATTCATCAAGTGGGAGGTTGGTATAATGGTTAAGGTATTTAATTACAGACTCAAGGTGCAAAGTTTGATTCTTACATGGAGTAATTGGCTAGGCTTAAAAAATGGCTGACTGGGGCAGTTAGCCTAATATTAATCTATGAACCTATGGAATGCAAATGGGACCAGTCTATTTTCATGACAAATTACATTGCTCAGAGGTGATCTGTCTCTCGCCTACAATGCAATATCGGACCCTGCCCTACTAGACATACTCCATATGCGTAAGTCTATCTCCTCGAGCATTACCCACTCGATAAGCCTAAATCAAATATGAGACATCAACAAAACCTTCTGGAGAGACAGGTTTGTCTCCCAGCGGCTGCCCTGTCTCATAAGTTTATAGGGCCTAAGTAAGACTAGCCAAAAAGGTTCCCTTGCTTATGTCACACAAGAAAGTTATTTTCCTGTGCCCCTTTTGAGCAGAGCCACAGAAGTGATCCCTGGGGTGTATTTCCTATTTCCCATCCACTCAAGACTTTTCTTGAAGAGTGCTAATGAAGAACTTTGCTTGACATAGATGGGTAGCTTGTTCGAGAGCATGGGAAGTCTCTGGGACAGGAATCTATCCCTCCAGCATGTTCTGTTTATTGTGGTGACAAGGTTTAGGTCCCTAGAGCATGTAGCTCAGAGGGATTTGGATTTCTTTAGGTGTAGCATGTCCAACAGCTCTGGGTTTGACATAGCTTTAGATGTTAGGCAGAGATCAACTCAGAGTAGGCAATATGCTATGGTGTAAAGCTGGAGTTTTTTGAGATGGTCAGTGTAGGGCATCTGTTTGAGGCCAGTAATCCTCTTTGTGAGGTACTTCTGTGGCCTTTCCAGCTGCTGCAGATGTCTTGTGAGGTACATTCCAAAAGGGGTGTTGTACTCTATAATGGGTCTAATGAGTGTCGAGTAGAGGGGAACAATTACCTCTTTTTTCCTTGATGAGAACCCTTTTGTGATGAGGTGTGCCATAACTACTGTGGTGATGTGATTATCAAAGGAGAGACTACTGTCCACCTGGGTCCCAAGGTCTCTTATCACACATTCAGTGTTAAGTAAATTGCTGCCTATGTGGTAGTTCATGGGTGCAGAGTTTTTACCAAAGGGGATGACCATGCTCTTTTTGGCATTGAGCTTGAGGCCATGGCTCTGACACCAGGTATCTGTCTTAGTGAGTAGGATGTCCACATCATTTGGGGACTTGACTATGGCTCCTAGTTTGCAGTCATCTGCGAACTTCATTAGCCAGAGGCCTTCTGTGCTAGCCTGTACTTCAGAGAAGTAGATACTAAACAGGAGAGGTCCCAGGACTGAACCCTGCGGTACTCCAATTGTTACTGGTTTGAAGTCAGATTTGGAGTCTGCAACCTCTACAGTGTGGGTTCTGTCAGTGAGCCAGTTAGCAACCCATCTTGTGACATAGGGATTTATACCTAATTTAGTGAGTTTAGCTATAATTCCAGAATGGGGGATGATGCCAAAATCCTTGGCGAGGTCAAAATAGGCTGCGTGAACTACCTTACCCTCATCTACAGCTTTGGTGACTGCCTCAAAGAAGTCGATCAGGTTCAGGAGGCATGATCTGCCTTTCACAAACCTGAACTGGCTGGGGTCCAGGGTTTGGAGGTTACCAATGCATTTGTTTATAAGTTCCATGATGATAAGTTCCATGGCCTTACAGACCAGGCTCGTTGGGCTAATAGGGAGATAGTTCCTGGGATCAGTGGTGGCTCCCCCTTTGTAAGGTGGGATAACTGTTGCTGTGCACCTATCAGTGGGCACAAAGCCTGACATGAGGCTATGATTGAACATGGAGCTTAGGTGGGGAGCCAGTTCGTTCTGAAGTTCGCATAAAACACAGCCTGGGATGTTGTCTGGTCCCATGGATGCTGTGTTTTTGGCTTTAGAGAGAGTGTATTTTTTACCTGCATAGTTGTGATTACAGGGACTCTGCATTCTTCTAATATAGATATAGGACCTTTAGGGGGTGAGAGGGGGGTTAAAGTTAGCACTGAACCTATCTGCCAGGATGTTGGCAATATCAGTTGGTTCTGTAATTTTTGTGCCATTGCACTGTAACTCAGAGCAGATCTGGGTGTTGCCACTGAAATTCTTGACATAGCTATAGAATGCTTTGTGGTTTTCCCTAGAATCAGTGGCAATTTTGTTTTCATTGCTAGTTTCGGAGGATGTTATAAGATATCTTAGCTTCTTACTGAGGCTGACAAGGGAACTCCTCCACTCATGGGATTTTACTCTCTTTTGCAGCAGTTTCTTCCTTCTGTTGTAGAGTTTGTTTATGGCAGGGGACCACGAGATTGGCTTCCTTTTTTTGGAGGATAGTGTCTTGGTTCTTTTTGGGATAGTACAATCCATGCACTCGTGTAAGTGCTTATAGAGTGCATTTGTGTAGGATTCAGCAGTCGTAACTGTATTGTCCATCTGCATGGGTGTCATGAAGTTCATCACTTCTGTCTTAAGAAGCATGAAGTTGTTTTGGAGAAAATGTTTACCATGGTTTCCTTAATGGGGGGTGGGGGCAGGATGTGGATATCTAGGGTGATTAGCTTATGGTCGGATATGACTAACGAGGAGTTGGCTTCAGGTGTGGAACACCGGTCACTCATGTTGGTAATGACTAGGTCTAGGATATTGTTGCCCCTGGTTGGGGGTGTGGATAATTTGATCCAGGGCATTGGAATTTATGAATTCCAGAAAGTGTTGAGCGAAGGAGTTGGTACATGAGTAGTTTTCCAAGTTAACGGTGGGGTAGTTGAAATCGCCCGTTATTAGGGTGTTTGGTTGAACCATAATATTTTCCAGTATATCAAGAAAAGAGGAGTGGGAATCCTGGGGCATGATGGGGGATCTGTAGCAAGCTACAATTTGGATTGCAGTTTTGCCCAGAGTTAGTTGCACTTGGATAACCTTTGATGCATTATGCTGAGCAACTAGCCTGGAGGTGTGGATATCCTTAATGAATATGGACACACCTCCACCTTTGGTGATCCGATCTAGGTTAGATGGCCGAAAAGTGTGGTATGAGGTTATAGCCTGGTATTGCAGGGATGCTCTCTGGAGCCTTGAACCAGGTCTCAGTCACTGCACAGATATCAATGTTCTCCATTTTAAGGAGTGCGTTGAGTGAGTGCATTTTGAGATTTAGACTTCTAGCATTGAGTAGCATTACCCTCAGTTTTTGCTTGCCTGTTCCTGTTACGGTGGGGAATTTGTCATTTGAACCTTGCCTAAAAATGGCACTATAGGGGCAGCAAGAGCCTTAGCCAATGTCCAGAATCCCAGGGGTGACAGGTGCAGGCCATCTCTGGTAAAGCATCATGGTCTGTCGAACATGTCATCCCAGGCAGACAGATACTGGATCCCTTAGAATGACACCAGAAGCTTAGCTTGGCTTAGCTTTTGGAATAGACTTCCCATACATGTCAAACAGAGTACCTCAATGACCCTCTTAAAGTGCAACCTTGATGAATGGATGGGAAACCACAGATTTGTCCCAGGGTTTCCCCCTTTGTCCCTTATTGACAGGGGTGACAGATACTGTCTGAGTTTTATTTGTTGGGGATAAACTATTGGCTAGGCTTGTAATGGCCCCACAGCCATTAGCCTAGTAACGTCCTATGATACTATGATTGGCTCATTTCTTCAGAGCTTCCTTGAGCCTGGCTTGGACATCTGTGACTGCAAGACTTGGATTTCTTCCAAAACCATATTGACCTACAAAGCTGAAATAAGCATATTTTTTGCACTTGCTCTAACTGTGTCAGTGATATTTAATACATCTGTGTTGCATTTACTTATTTTGTTGAATTTATCACTGTTTTTCAGACTGCACTTGTTAAAAAAAAACTCTATATGTTTGTTACTGTACTGCTCTTAGGTTGTTTTAACAGTATTCTGCAAAAGTTGTACTGAGTTTGCCATAGTTCACCTGAGTCTGCCAAAACATTTCTAAGTTTTGCAACATTTTTGTGCATTGTGAACATCTCTCATGGTTAGTGAACTTATTTCCAAGGATTCTTGACATTGCAGGAATTCTTTCCTCTGTTCTAAAACATTTGTTACTGCACTTGAGCTCAAAGTTAGTTTATTTTATATTGGGAGGGTTATTTTGCACTCCAGTGGGAGCAGAAAGCTAAATTCAACCCATCTAAGGTGGGAACTACTGGTCAATAGCTTATTGTGTTTTTATCTGATTGGCCTGAGGGTTTAACTTTATAAAAGTCTTTCATCCTGCTGTTATACAGTATTGTGCAAATGCAGCTCCCCATTCTTGCATATAAGCAAATGTCTCTGGTTTAAAATCCTCTATAGGAAACACTCTCCATAGTCTCCCACTGTTCACAGCTGCTCAAAGAGCTTCCAGTTTGTGCAGAGGGTGGTACCCCTGCACATCATCTAATAGTGTACTAGTAAACACTCTCACTTTGACCTTTAAGTGACTCTCCCAAGGTTTCCTTACATAGCATAAGCTAGATCAAACCTGCTGAATCTAGACTATTTGGTATCACTGTGCTCTTAGACCAGCCATCTTAAATTAAGAGGGCCTTACTGCACCCTTGTAGCAGGTGTGTGTAGCTCAGGACTCATCTGAGTTCAGGATTGCTGGAGAAAGGCTAAGTATTCGGCTTTTCCATTGGTAGTTGTGTTAAAACTGTTTAAATTTCCCTGTATATAAGCCACACATTTAGCCAGAGCTCTGGAGTGCATCTGCACTGGAATCCAAGGCATCCACTAAAAAGAATGAAAAATACGTATATTTTAAGCCAGCACTGCACTTTGTTAACTGCATTTAATTGAATTACTGCTTCATTTTTACTGTTTGTGACAAGTCCAGCTAGCCCAATTCCCTCCCATATACCACAGTCAGAAAAATCATGGCACAATGGATGGGCAGTTTCCCATCATTTCTCTTGCCAGCTTGATTGACTTGTGCATCTTGAGGCAATGCAGCAATTGATTCATGTATAATGACAACCATTTACTCCTAAAGCAAACTAACACCTTATGCAAGAGATGCAAATACACTGCAGAGCTGGAGTCAATTCTCTCATGTAAAAACAAACTAGATATCAAACATGTTATCAGCCCACATGTTTCACGTCTCACGCGGACATCACCTCTCACACAGAATAAGATCATGACACATAAATCCACATAAGCGGAGGTACTCAATAAAAGCCTAAGAAAAGAACAGTGACCTCAAAAATGCACACTGCCCACACTCACCACTAAATAAAAAGAAACCACTACACATATAACACACACACCTGTGTCTCAACAAATAAGCCCCTAAGGCAAAACACATCAAATGTCTTGGTTATAGGTGACTCTACAGTGAGACACACAGATG
Source organism: Protopterus annectens (assembly GCF_019279795.1). NCBI lineage: Eukaryota > Metazoa > Chordata > Ceratodontiformes > Protopteridae > Protopterus > Protopterus annectens. The sequence continues at coordinate 487,492,644 of NC_056740.1, read as the reverse complement.
TCTCCCTCAGTAGACTGGACAAGGAAAAGGTCACAGTCAGCTGCCTATAAGGTGCCAGGATCCGACAAATCATGCATGCACTCAAGTCACTCAACAACAAGTACCGTTTGACTCTGTCATAGTCCATGTTGGGGTGAATGACTTGAAACCTACCTCCCTGGACTATATGAAGAGAGACATGAAGGGGCCATCTTTAAACCATCTCTCAACTACCTAACTCATATTTATTTTCCATCCTATAACTGCTTTAGGTTCCCTGCCCCTCTGTTCGTTGTGCATGCACAGCTAATAAGTAGAGCAGTGCTACATTTCTGTTAGAGTTGATATGCATTACTGTCTAGCTTCGGATTTATTTGGTTGTTTCTGTTAACTTCTGAGTCATTTGATGGTCCTGACTTGTAACAGAACTCCTATATGCTTGGAGGGCTAGCTATTGTATTAACTGACAGACTGCTTGTATGTCTATCTTATTTCATGATAGTAGAGCTTAATTATATATCTGCCAGGCATCCTTTTAACTGCTCGCAAATCTTATTTGTGTTCTGACTGCATCTGTAAGCATTCCTGTTGTATGCTTCTGCTCTTAGAAGGCTCAGAGGCTGTACTTTTTAATTGCTTTTATACAAGACTAAGTGAATGTAGTTCATGATACTGTTTATATTGTATAACTTAGCTGTAAACTTATTGCCTTAGAACAGCCATACTGTGTGCAATATATCCTGTCTGTATTCACTGCTGGATTGTACAGCTGTTATCAGTCAGAGGCTGCATGTTAATGCTGATAATGTATGCAATATAATCAATTTTACATTTTATCTGTATTCCTTGCATGCTTTGCACTTCACATTCTGTAATCTTTGCACTAATTCTGCCTTGTTTAATTTTATTTTTCAGTTGCATGGGTTTCTTTCCTGAGTGACCCCCCCCCCCTTGGGATTAACTACAATACACAGTTTCCACTTCATCCACTGAAGCTTTACACACACACACACACACACACACACACACACACACACACACACACACACACACACACACACAGTCTCAAGCCTTTACAGTTTACATTAGTAAATTTTGCTTTTACTTTCAGCATAGTCTCTAGACAAATCACAACTCTCTCTAAAACTGCCAAACAGCCCTGTTTATGTGCCTGCAGTGAAATGTAAAGTATTCCAGAGCTACTTTAATTAAGCTTTTGTTAGATACTGATATTTAAGCTCAGTACTCACCTTTTAACTGATGGGTGGCCACAGTGGTGCAGCAGTTAGTGTTGTCACCTCACAGCAAGAGGTTCTCCGGTTCGATCATTGGCTGGGGTGCCTTCTGTGCGGAGTTTGCATGTCCTCCCTGTGGTCGCGTGGGTTTCCTCCTGGTACTCCGGTTTCCTCCCACATCCCAAAAGACATGCTGTAGGTGGATTGGACACTCTAAATTGGCCCTAGGTGTGAATGTGTGTGTGCCTTCTGTGGAAGGTTGAGCGCCGGGCTGGCAACTCGACACCGTAAAGCTCCATTGCCAATCATGAGCAGACAGGTGTTCTGCTGTGGCGACCCCTAACCAGGAAAAAGCCAGAAGAAGAAGACTCACTTTTTAACTGATACTGCAGTGGTGGTGCTGCGGTAGCATTGTCGCCTCACAGTTAGACATTGCCCGTTCGATTCTCAGTTAGAGCGTCTTCTGTGTAGCGACATGCGTGAATGGGTGTTCCTTCGTTGAAGGTTGTGCATTAGGCCCAGCAAGCCAGTACGTAAAAATCTACTGCCAATCATTAGCAGACCTGAGTTCCACTGTGGCGACCCCTAACTGGGAAAAGCCGAAAGACACAAACAAACTCACCTATTAACTGATAATTTTTTCAGGCCTTCTCCCTATGGGGCTGAACCCACTCTGTTCGCTACGCTCACTCCGCTCCCTTCCCTTGATACAGTTAACCAGGCATGGGATTCTGGTAAAATAGTTGCTTCACTTTTCCTTGACCTCTCCAAAGCTTTTGATACCATTTCCCACACTATCCTCCTCTCTAAACTATCTACCCTCCACATTTCTCCCCCTACCATACAATGATTCAACAGCTATCTCTCCAATAGGCAGCAATCCACCAAATGGCAACAATCTTACTCTTCCTTCCTCAGTACTTCCACAGGGGTACCCCCAAGGCTCCATGCTTGGTCCTCTCTTATTTAGCATCTTTATTAACAACTTTCACACCACTCTACCACAATGCTCAGTAATCCAGTATGCTGATGACTCTACAATAATATGCACTGCAAATTACAGCTCTGAACTCCAGAAAATTACCCAGAATGCCCTCACATCTACTGAATCTTGGATGCTTGACAATGATCTTGCCCTAAATTCAAAAAACTAAACTAGTAATTTTTACTCCTAGGAAAACCACTCCATTTGACAAAAAACTCTTCACTATACAAGCCCAAGACACTACCACTATAGAAGTTGTCCCACACACTAAATTACTAGGCATTATTATAGATGAAAACCTTAACTTTGACCTACACATAAACAATAACATCAGAAAAACACACCAAAAGCTTGGTATGCTCTACAGGCACCAACACTTTCTTAGCCTCTCTACTAGACAAACCTTTGCAACTACCTTTTTATTACCCTCTCTCCTTTATGGTGCCCCTTTCCTCACTAATATCCAAAATTCTACAAAATCCAAACTTGCTATGTGTTACAACAGAATAGCCAAATTTGCCACCAAGGCCAAATTCTCATCCCACCACTGTAAGTCACTGAAACAATTAGGGTGGCTGGTACTCCCCCACCATCTCTCATTCTGACAACTAACTACTGTGCACAAAATAATCTACAGACCCACAGACTGTCCTGCTCTCTCAACTCTACTTGCCAAATACCATTCCAGCAGGCTTCTAAGATCTGAAAATCATCTACTTCTAAAAGTAGATAAGCCCACCTCACCTGCTGGTCAACTCCTTTATGCCTTCACTGTCGCCAAACTATGGAACTCACTTCTGCCTTCTATAAGAAACACAGGCAGCACCACCACCTTCAAACAAATGCTGAAAAATCATCTCAACTCTTCCTGGTTATGTTCCTGCTTTATAACCTAACCTCCTCACTCTCCTTATATGATTACTAAACTCCTATGTCTTTTGCTACTAGTAACTGATGATACTTTCTCCATATTTATTTTTTATCTTCACTTGTTGATACTGGTACAATAATACTGATTAATATATCTCTGTTTATACCAATCTGATTGAATTCATTGAATTCTGCTTTAATGTATATTTTCTGTATATATTACTGTAATCAAACAAACTAGATTCCTGCTTTTATGTATTTTAATTCACCAGACCACTAAGATCCAGCAACAAAAATCACTTGCAGATCACTAAAGCCAATAACTCTGCTGGTGAAGCACTATTCTCTTGCACCATAGCCAAATTATGGAACTCCCTCCCACCCACAATTACCTACGTGCCATCATGGACGCACTTCAAAACTTACTAAAAGCGCACCTAAAAACATGCTGGCTATGCCCTTGCAACTCCCACTCTAATATCACCCACCCCATCCAACCACTACCTTTCTTTCCACTCCACTAACTACCTTGATTATAGCAAGCTCAGATGCTCATAAGCCAGTACTTATTATACAGCAGGAACTTCTTCTTGTAACATTTGTTAATGTCTGTTATGTACTTCACAGATAAAGATTCTAGTTGTCTACTGATGTACTATGCTCTTCGTCTGTTAATATGTTGTAAGTAATTGCTATGTAAATTGTTAATCGCTATGTAATCCAATGTAACTACTGTCTTTTTATTTTAACTGTGGAGCTTTTCTCCCCGGGCCTCCGCTGAAAATGGACCTATGTCCAGTCGGACACTCCCGGTCAACAAATATAAATAAATAAATAAATGTACATATTCTGTATATGTTACTATATTTACTATCTGTAACACTGTTTCTACTTCTGTACTAATTAATGTTTACATTTTTCTGTATCTCGATGGAGCTTTTCTCCCCAGGCCTCCACTGAAAATGGGCTCTTTTAGGCCCAGTGGACTTTCCCGGTAAACAAATGCAATAAATAAATAAATAACTCTCTGATTATGTGTGCCAGACAGGTATGTACCTAGCCTTAAGCAGTATCCTACCCTCACCCAGGATGAAGCCACAATATAAACAAAAAATGATTGACTTCAACAATTGGCTCAGCTTCTGGTGTCAGTGTAGAAGGATCCAGTATTTATCAGCCTGGGAGGATATGGTAGCCAGACGTCGCTGCTTTGCTAGAAATAGTCTACACCAACCCCTCTAGGCTTTCAGATGTTGCCAAAGGCCCTTGCCTCCCCCATAGTGCCTTTTTTTAGGCAATATCAAAGCAACAAATTTTCAAGATAAACTCAGGGCCATTCTGCTTAATGCTAGGAGTTTAAAAACAGAACCGCACTCCCTGGAAGCACTCATCACCTTAGAGGATACCGATGTCTGTGCAGTTACCGAGATATAGCTCAAAGCCACTGAGAGGACTCTGTCTGTGCAAGACTACAATGCATTCCACACATTCAGACCTCAAAATGAGTGTAAAGGAACCACAAGTGGAGGTGTATCCATCTTCATTAAAACAAACTATACTTTGAAACTGGTCAAACGGCATGACTCTACTCGCACTACTCCACGGCCAATTAACTATTGGGAAAGTACCATATCACATCATTGCTAGCTATAGATCCTCAGCATGAACCATGATAAGCACACTGCCTACCTCCATTTACTGGAATCCATCACCATACAGCCCAACACCTTAGTCATGGGAGATTTCAACTATCCTTCCATAGCTTGGGGGACATACACAAGCAAAGACACGCTCATCGAGAGGTTCCTGGAATTTGTTAATGCAAATTATCTGGAGCAGATGGTCTGCACCCACACTAGGGGCTTTAATGTTTTGGACATAGTACTCACCAACATCGGGGGGGTCACTGTACTTCCCCATGTGTGATGCCCTCCCTGGTTAAATCCGATAAGTAAAACGACTTTGGAGCAGCAATCAGATAGTAGAAAAGTGCATAAAGCACTTTTCGTTTATTATCATAAACTTTTTCAGATGCATAAAACACACAAACTTTTACTTAAATAAAATCACAAGGGGATGCATTAGCCAATCAGCGCACACGCTGTGATGACATCGGCTAAAAAATTAACTCTTTCTTTTCCTATGCTAAATATAACAATCACTTATGTTTCTGCTACTCATAAGTAGCACGATCGAGGCTATAATTTTCAAATGCAGCTACCATATTTAAATATTATATAATGTAGATACGAAATCATACATATGGTAAAAAATGAAAGTATATACATATACCCTCACTGAAACATGCAATAAAATACATTGGACTACCCTAAAGGTAGAACTAAATAAATGTGCATATAAAGTGCATGTAGAGGTACTCTTTCTTTCCCAATACAACATGTATAATCACTCTCCCCCGGATTCTCCATAGCTTGCATGGCATGCAAGATCGGTGCAGGAGCTCTATAGGTTCATAGGTAGGTACTAGGCTATTGCCCCTAGGGCCTATATAAGCCTAGCCAAAAAGGTACTCTGGTTTTCACCACCCAAGAAAATTATTTTCCTGTGCCCTTGTCGAGCAGAGCCCCAGAGGTGGTCCCCGGGGTGAATTTCCTATTTCCCATCTAATCATCAAGATTTTTCTTGAAGAGTGCTAATGAGGAGCTTTGCCTGATATAGATAGGTAGTTTGTTCCAGAGTATGGGAAGTTTCTGGGACAGGAATCTATTCCTCCAGCATGTTCTGTTTATTGCAGTGACAAGGTTTAGGTCCCTAGAGCATGTAGCTCGGAGGGATTGGGATTTCTTTAAGTGGAGCATGTCCAACAGCTCTGGGTTTGACATAGCTTTGTATGTTAGGCAGAGGTCACCTCTGAGTAGGTGATATGTGACGGAGTAAAGCTGGAGTTTTTTGAGACGGCCTGCATAGGGCATCTGTTTGACGCTGGTTATCCTCTTTGTGGGGTATTTCTGCAGCCTTTCCAGTTGTTCTAGATGTCTTGTGAGGTACATACCAAAAGGGGCGTTGTACTCTATAATGGGTCTGATGAGTGATGAGTAGAGGGGAACAATGACCTCTTTTTTTCCTGGATGAAAAACCTTTTGTGATGTGTGCCATGTAGAAGGATTTCCTGACTACTGTGGCGATGTGATTGTCAAAGGAGAGACTACTGTCCACCTGTGTCCCAAAGTCTCTTATCACACTTTCATTGTTAAGTAGACTACCACCTATGTGGTAGCTCATGGGTACAGAGTTTTTCTAAAAGGGATGACAATGCACTTTTTGGCATTGAGCTTGAAGCCATGGCTTTGACACCAGGCATCTGTCTCAGTGAGACCCTTTTGTAGGATGTCCACATCATTAGGAGTTTTGATTATGGCTCCTAGTTTGCAGTCATCTGTGAACTTCATTAACCAAAGACCTTCTGTGTTAGCCTGTACTTCCGAAAAGTATATACCAAACAGGATAGGACCCAGGACTGAACCCTGTGGTACCCCACTTGTCACTGGTCTGAAGTCAGATTTGGAGTCTGCTACTTTCACAGTGTGGGTTCTGTCAGTGAGCCATTTGGCAACCCATCTTGTGACATAGGGATTTATAACTAGTTTAGTGAGTTTATCTATAATTCCAGAGTGGAGAATTGTGTCAAAAGCCTTGGCGAGATCTTGATAGGCTGTGTGAACCACCTTACCCTTGTCTACGGCTTTGGTGACTGCTTCAAAAAAGTCTTATCAGGTTTAGGAGACATGATCTACCTTTTACAAACCCGAACTTGGTGGGGTCCAGAGTTTTGAGATTACCAATGTCTTTCTTTATAAGTTCCATGATGATGCTTTCCATGGCCTTGCAGACCTGGCTCATTAGTCTAATGGGGCCGTAGTTCCCGGGGACTGTGGTGGCTCCCCCTTTGTGGAGTGGGATAAACGTCGCTGTACACCATTCAGTGGGCACAAAGCCTGAGGTGAGGCTATGATTGAACATGGTGCTTAGGTGGGGTGTCAGTTCATTCTGTAGTCCATATAGAACGCAGCCTGGGATGTTGTCAGGTCCCATAGATGCTGTGTTCTTGGCTTTGGAGAGTGTGGTTTTTACCTGTGCAGCTATGATTACAGGAACTTTGCATTCTTCCAGTATAGAGATGGGCCCTTTAGGGGATGAGAGAGGGGTAAAGTTAGCACTGACCCTATCTGCCAGGATGTTGGCAATATCAGTTGGTTCTGTATATTTAGTACCATTGTGCTGTAACTCAGAGCAGATCTGAGTGTTGCCATTGAGATTCTTGACATAGCTATAGAATGCTTTGTGGTTATCTTTAGAATCAGTGGAGATTTTGCCTTCATAACTAGCTTTGCAGGATTTTATGAGGGATCTCAGCTTCTTACTGAGGCTGACCAGGGAGTTCCTTCAATCATGGGATTTTACTCTTTTTTGCAACAGTTTCTTTCTTCTGTTGTAGAGTTTGTTTATGGCAGGGGACCACCAGATTGGCTTCTTTTTTTTTTGGAGGCTAGCATCTTGGTTCTGTTAGGGATAGCATGATCCATGCACTCGTGTAAGTGCTTATAAAGTGCATTTGTGTAGGATTCAGCAGTCGTACCTCTATTGTCCATCTGCATGGGTGTCGTGAAGTTTGCCACTTCTGTCTTAAGAAGCATGAAGTTGGCTTTGGAGAAATTTTTTATGGTGGTTTCCCTAATAGGGGTGGGGGCGGGATGTGGATGTCTAGGGTGATTAGCTCGTGGTCGGATCTGACCAATGAGGAATTGGCCTCTGGTGTGGAATACTGGTCGCCCATGTTGGTAATGTCCAGGTCTAGAATATTGCTGCCCCTGGTGGGGGAGTGGATAAGTTTATCCAAGGCGCTGGAATTTATGAATTCCAGAAAACGTTGAGCAAAAGAGTTGGTACATGAGTAGTTTTCCCAGTTAATGGTGGGGTAGTTGAAATCTCCCATTATTAGGGTGTTGAGTTGTACCCTAATATTTTCCAATATATCAAGAAATGAGGAGTGAGAATCCTGGGACATGGTCGGGGATCTGTAGCAAGTTACAGTTTGGATTGTGGTCTTGCCCAGAGTTTGTTGCACTTGGATAATCTCGGATGCATTATGCTGAGCAACTCGCCTGGAGTTGTGGATATCCTTAATGAATATGGACACGCCTCCACCTTTAGTGTTTCGGTCCAGGTTGGTGGCCATAAGGTGTGGTATGAATTATAGCCTGGTAATACAGGGGTGCTCTCTGGAGCCTTGAACCAGGTCTCTGTCACTGCACAGATGCCGATGTTCTCCATTTTAAGGAGTGCCTCGAGTGAATGGATTTTGAGGTTTAGACTTCTAGCATTGAGTAGCATTGTCCTTAGATTTTGCTTGCTTGTACCTGTTACGAGGGGCTGCATTAACCAATCAGCATACTATAGGTATGATTTTGCATCTACATTATATAATATTTAAATATGGTAGCTGCATTTGAAAATTGTAGCCTCGATCATGCTACTTATGAGTAGCAGAAACAGACGTGATTGTTATATTTAGTATAGGAAAAGAAATAGTTATAGGTTGCTTGCTTGTACCTGTTACGAGGGGCTGCATTAACCAATCAGCATACTATAGGTATGATTTTGCATCTACATTATATAATATTTAAATATGGTAGCTGCATTTGAAAATTGTAGCCTCGATCATGCTACTTATGAGTAGCAGAAACAGACGTGATTGTTATATTTAGTATAGGAAAAGAAATAGTTAATTTTTTTAGTCGATGTCATCACAGTGTGTGCGCTGATTGGCTAATGCATCCCCTTGTGATTTTATTTAAGTAAATTTTTTTTTTGTGTGTGTGTTATGCATCTGAAGAAGTTGATGATAATAAACGAAAAGCACTTTATGCACTTTTTTACTATCCGATTGCTACTCCAGAGTTGTTTTACTTATTTGGTTAGTTTTTTTGTGTTTCCGAAACTACAAATCAGTCTAGTTTGAAGTAACTACTGGAACTGACACCCTCACAGGAACAAAACTTAAAGCTAACTACAGCCTTCTAAGGGATAGCATAAAAAGCTTCATACCATTTGCAATTGCAGACATCAGTGATCAATATGCAGACATGTACACAAATACTCTGTATAAACACTTAAGCAACTGCATAAACTCTGCTGTATCTGACAGGACTAAAACCAGGCCTTCCCATAAAAACAAGCCACTGTGGTGGACTTCAGGTATAAACAGATTATATGACAACAGGAAGAACATGTTACCCAAAAGCAAGCGGGATATCACTCTGCAGAGGAAGAGTTTCCTTCTAAGCCTAAACAAGAAAATCAAAAATCTTGTGAAGTCTTCTAAAGCAAGTTACAAAATTAAAATTGTATCCTTAGCTAAGGATAGTCATAAGGCATTCTTTAACTATGTCCAAAGTCTAAAAGGGAATGCCCAGCTATGTGCCAAACTGGTTGTAGATGGGATCAATCATACTACACAGGAAGATATCACCAACCTGCTAGCTGACAGATTCAGCACAGACTTCACCCCCCTATCCCCACGTACCATATCCAAAAGCATACCTGACAGCAACCCTCTGCCTAGTATCTCTAGAGAACAGTTAATCTCTGAACTCACCAAGACCAAAAACACAGCCTCAATGGGCCCAGATGATATCCCAGGTTGTTTACTAAGCAACCTAAAACAAGATCTAGCAGACTCACTTGGCATCCTCTTTAATCATAGCTTGAGAACTGGCTAAGTTCCTGTAGGATAGAGAACAGCAACAGTAATCCCCCTTCGTAAAGGGGGGACATCAGCTGACCCTGGGAACTACTGACCTGTAAGTCTAACCAGCCTCATCTGCAAGGCCATGGAAATAATTATCATGGACTTTATCAACAAGGACATAGGTGACCTGCAAATGCAGGAACCAACCCAGTTTGGCTTCATTAAGGGTAGATCAAGCTTATTAAACCTGGTGGACTTCTTTGAGGATGTCACTAGAGCCATGGGTGAAGGTAAGACAGTGCACGCAGCCTATCTTGACCTTGCCAAGGCTTTTGACATAATTTCCCTACTCTGGCATCATTGAGAAACTTTCCAAGATAGGGATTAACTCTTACATTACTAGATGGGCAACCAATTGGCTCACTGACAGAACACAGTCTGTCAAAATTGGTGACTCCACCTTCACCAGTAGACCAGTCACCAGTGGAGTACCACAAGGGTCATTGCTGGGCCCCTTACTGCTTGGCAGCTATTTCTCAGAAGCCCAAGCCGAAGTAGACAGCCTTTAGCTCACTAAGTTTGCTGATGATTGCAAGCTAGGAGCAATCACCGAGTCCCCTAATGATGTCAAAATATTACAAAAAGGGCTAAAGCAAACAAATGACTGGTGCCAAACCCATGGTCTAAAACGAAATGCAAAAAATGCATTATTATTTGTTTTGGTGAAATGTAGTTCCCTACAAATTCCAATACTGACCGGAACCCCCCCCCCCCCCACTGCGCTTAGTTCAAACCCAGTGGTGTGAGACTTGAAAATGCAGGTTGACAGCAATCTGAACTTTGGCCACCAAGTTTCTACTGAGGTAAGTAAAGCCTTTTATGTAGCACACCTCATAAGCAAGGGCATAGCATCCAGGTCAAGGGATGTTATAACTCCACTGTACTTGACCCTCATCAGACCACTAATAGAGTATAATGCACCCTTTTGCATGTACCTCACCAGATGCCTGCAGCAGCTGGAGAGACCTTAGAGGTTAAGAAGATACAGGGACTGCAAACCATGACCTACGTGGACAGTTTACTCTGTATCTTATAGGCTGCTGAAAAATATCTTGTGCCTGGCCTATAGGGCAATCTCTAACCCTGTTCTAATGGAAGTCCTGCACATCCACAAGTCAGCTGGCTCAAGAGTCACTTTCTCTTGGGATATAAACCTAGCTTGTGACATTAACAGATCATGCTGGAGAGACAGATATGTCTCCCAGAGACTGCTGCTTCTCTGGAATAGACTTCCTATTCACATAAAAGAGAGCTCCCTACTGACCCTATTCAAATGCAGCCTAGATAATTGGATGGGAGACTGCAAATTTGCCCCTGGGGTAGCACCCATGTCCCTCATTGAGAAGGGTAGTCAGTGTTGATCACAGACCCACTCTGTTGATAAATTCATTCTGCAAATTATCCAAAAAGAACAAATGGGGATTATTGGGATTAACATAGCTAGACTTGTAAAGGCTCTAGGGCTGCTAGCCTAGCAATGTCCTATGAACCTCTGACACTATTAGCATTTTCAAGAGACAGTTGCAGAACTAGGCAGATAAACATGGTACAGTGTCTCTATCTTGCAGCTAGTTAAGGAATTCAAAGTTGAATAGTTTTATTTAGGATTCATCTACCCCAGGAAAATGCCATATTGACAATTCATTCCTAAATGTTGACTCAGTTGTTCAGGATTTGGAAACTTATGTGGACAGTGACCTAACTTTTGACCAACATGTGTCCACTATCTTAAAAAAAGTCCTTCTATACTGTGTAGCTTATAAACAAAGAGATTGTGTCTAGATCTACAGGTGTCATTGCCCGTCTTTACTCAGCCATCATTAGGTCAGTAATTGAGCATAATACCACTTTGGCATGTGTCTGTCCAGATAATGAAACAACTGGAATGTCCACAGAGACACCTTACTAAATGGATACAAGGCCTACTTAATATATCCTGCATGTACAGACTGTCCCTATACTCAGTATCCTACATACTACTAAGAGTTGACCTGTGTCTAACATGCAACTTATCTTCTAATCCAACACCGATGTATCTACTGCACGTCAGCATGTCAAATGGCAGTAGAAATACTCAGTTTAGGAATTTGAAGGTCTTCTCCAACATAAGCCCAGTGGTTTGGAAGGACAGCTATATCTCACAGAAGGTACCACTGTTCTTCAACAGACTCCGCATCCTCGTTAAACTTAGCTCCTCCCTGTCCATATTCAAGTAAAATTGGATCGATGGATGGGTAATAGAAAATTTATCAAAGGGGTGTCCCTTATACTACTAGTGGATATTGACATGGGTCCCCTCAAATTATCCGTGCTGTGATCCCAGTTCTTGCCAGGGGTAATTTATAATTATTGATCATATGATGGATACGACTAATATAATAGAAAATGGGATAGGTTAATTCAATCACCAAATGTGAAATTGGCTAGGCTTAAAGTGACCCATAAGGGCATCTAGCCTAGTATCTACCTATGAACCTATGTTAATTTTACAGGAATCAAAGAATTACTGGTTATCTGAATATTGTTCAGACAGTTTTGCAGTGGTGATATCAGATCACTGATGATCAATGTGTTAGATGTTAGACTGATCATGCCTGTGCAGACCTAAAGTGGTTTTTTTTGTAATATATGGGGCAGTACTGGGCTAAAAGTGGCAGTGCGGAGAGGAGTATAATCCTGACTAGAATTGCATGCTGTTATTGTGTTCTGTATATGTGTGTGTGTGTGTGTGTGTGTGTGTGTGTGTGTGTGTGTGTGTGTGTGTGTGTGTGTGTGTGTGTGTGTTCATTAATGGTACCTAAATGAATGCAGCAAAATAATACACATGAGTTCAGGTCTCCTGAGTGGCTGATGTCTTAAATATAGGCCAGACCAGTGCCTGAAATATTGCCTATGATATCCAAAGAAGCCAGGGAGCCAGACACCAATGTTTGTGGGAGAATATATTTTATCTTATTCTGTATAACCTTCAGAAAAAAAAATATCAAATTACTCATGGGTCCCTATCAGTACAGTGAAAAACCAGTTCATCGAACAGCATTTTCAGTGCAATTACACTGAGCATGCTGTCGTCGAACATAAATTTTACGAGGGAAAACACCAAAAATATGAGACAAAAATCTGGGCAGTACAGCCTCCTGCTGCAATAAAATAGCTAAATTTGCCACCAGTCTCCCTCATAGGATCCACCATTGTCACAGCTTAAAGCAATTAAACTGACTTGAACTACACAACTACCTAACATATTCACAACTAACTACAGCACACAAGCATTCATAATCCAGAAAAATGTCCTGCACTAAAAAAATATTACTGCCCTTCTGTCCAGCAAGAGACTTCCATTCTAGTGGCAAATTCTTATTATTCACAAATAAGTCAAATAAAGTTGCAGGACACTTGTTCTACTCCCAATACACCACTAAACTCTGGAAAAGTATCCCCACACAAATAAAAATCTCCAGAAAAATCCATTTTAAATCACTGCTTAAACAACATCTTAACCAATCCTGGTCCTGCACATGCTCATCACCAGGTTAAGATGTGTTCACAGTGGAAGCGCCACAGAATAATGAAAGACCAAAATCCTGAAAGTTCAAAATACTGAAAACTCAAAATCCTAAAAACACACAGGATACCAACACTCACTATATTCCAGCACAAGTACATACCGAAACATATTAACCTTCAACTATATGCAGGGGGAAGCCCCCCCACCCCCTGTTACTTAAATACATCAACTCCAAGATTCTAATTCACTACACTAAGTGGAATCTTGGAGTTGATATATTTAAGTAGCAGGGGGTGTGGGGGGTGCAGGGGGATTTGCCCCCCTGCTTATACTTGGAGAACAGTAATATAGTTTGTGTTTTATTTCTGTATGTACTTATGCTGGAATATACTGAGTGTTGGTATCCTGTGTGTTTTCAAGATTTTGAGTCTTCAGTATTTTGAGCTTTCAGGATTTTGGGCTTTCATGATTCTGTAGCGCTCCTGTTCATGGTACAATACTCTCTAAATATTCTCCTTAAACAGAATACTCCCAACCTCTCACTGAAATGACAAAACATTTTTATATATATAACTGCTGTCTGTACAATCCACTAAGTTGCATGTGGGCTTTCTCTTCAGTAACTTCTACCTCTGTAAAATCTCAGAATGTATAATAAGTACTATATGTGCAATTACTGTATGTGTATAAATGTAAATAGAAATGTAACTATTCTGCGTTTAACTGGAACTAACTTTAATGCAATGTAAACAAATGGAGCTTTTCTTCCAAGGCATCAGCTGAAAATGGATACTGCTTAGTCGGGCTTTCCCAGTAAATACAGATTAATTAATTAATTAATTAATTAATTAATTAATTAATTAATGTTAGCTTACATTGTCAAGAAAGAAAGTAACCGCAATGAACATACTAAATGTATGAACCATGATGAGTTCAAACACAGCAGAACACGATGGAATGGTTATAGCATAATAATGAAAAGTGAGATGTAAGAAATGTAAATGCAATTGAAAGAGATTAATGGTGCATGATAAATTTTAATGTTAATGTTTTATAGCAATTTAAATGCAAACTGTACAAAAAATAAAACAGAGAAGTGTCATACAACTGAATCCCAATAAAAGGATGTATATCCAAACACATACTTACAAATTTAACAGATACTGACACATTTCAAGATGTAAATTAAATTACTTTGCTGTCCTGGTGTGACTGACTCGACATCCAAAAATGTCAAACCATGTGGAGAGAAAAATAAGAAAACGGCTATATGTCCAGCTCTTCATATATACAAAAAATCAGGGTATGGAAAGATTGCAAATCTGCCAGTCTGAATGAGGCAAAGGGCTTCTCAGAACTGATTACTTGCATAAAACTGCAAGAGCAGAAATTTAGAACTATATACATGTTGAGTGATACTATGAGATTCAAACAAAGTGAAAGTCCCAAAACATGAAGACAACAAATCTAGGATGTCATCCGTTCCCAGACTAGAACAACCGTTTTGTAGATCAGAAATAGAAATTGTCAGAAGTTAAGAAATAGGGATAATCAGAAATAATGTAAAATATAAAGACAGTCAGCACAACAGCTGTGAAAACTGAAATCCCACAGTTTAATTAAACAAAATAGAACATTTCTGGAACAATTTGAATGCTGTGAGCAATCTAGCGTAACACATGAAACCCTAAAGAAAAGTAAATATAAATAGAAAAAGCCAAAAAGCTAATATAAACGGTTCAGGACAGCGGACTTTGTTCAAAAAGGTCTACAAAATCTATAGAAAAAAGGTGGAGGTAAATATATATGTATGTTAATTATACAACGACCCCCCCCCCATTAATGTTCCAAAACGTGCATGCTGATTGGTCAGCGTGCACATTGCAAATCAAAGACTTATACTAATCGTCGGCTGGACTTTTTCCATTAGTATAAGTCTTTTTTTTTTTTTTTTTTTTTTTACAGCAACGGAGAACGCAAGATCTCCGTTGCTTTTTAGAAACCGTCTTACTATGTTAAAGGAGTTTAACACAGCGAGACAGCTTTAAAAAAACTAACGGAGATCTTCCTTTCTCCTTTGCTTTTTTTAAAGCTGTCTTGCTATGTTAAATGGGTTTAACATAGCGAGACAGCTCCGTTGCTTTTTTTAAAGCTGTCTCGCTATGTTAAACTCCTCTAACATAGCGAGACACTTTGTAAAAAGCAACGGAGATCTTCCTTTCCCCGTTGATTTTTTTAAAGCTGTCTCGCTATGTTAAATGGGTTTAACATAGCGAGACAGCTTTAAAAAAAGAAACTCCTTTAACATGGTGAGACAGTTTGTAAAAAGCAAAGGAGATCTTGATTTCTCCGTTGCTTCCACACACAGCTCTGATGTACTGCGTAAGCATACGCATGCGCAGTACATCAAAACTGCCACAGAATACCAGACAGCTGTGGAAGGGCAGCATGGAGGCATTATACAATGCCATTATTTAAGAAAAGTAAGTATTTTTTTCTTAAATAATGTCATTGTATAATAGCAATAACCCACTTCTAGGTGTGGGTAATGCTGGATTTACCCACGGTTGTCTTTGTTTGGCCACTCGGGCTTCACCCTCGTGACCAAACCACACCAACCATGGGTAAATCCAGCATTACCCACACCCAGGCATGGGATATTGCTTAAGTAACACTCTGCTAGAAACTGTTGCACATCTTTGAATGGCTGGAGGTTTGCATACTGAATGGAGTAATAATGTACTGGTGCTGCAACATTGGAAATGAATATTTCAGGACACAATTATATAATTTCTTGAAAATTAATAAGTATTTTTTCACATGTGATGAAAATGAGAAATGTAGCTTTGCTTATTGAAAATAAAGAGCCCTGTGCATATGTGACATAGAATCTTAAAGTATCATGGCATAGTAACACCATTCAAATGACAGAAGGGGGGAGATCAGGTGTACTGACATTATTGAGGCAAATGTCAAAGACTTTAAAAAACCCACTACTTATGCACAATAAATATTTTCTAAATTAGGAAATGGATTCTTTCTCATCATTGCATTAAAAGTGCTTAAGCCATCAGCAGTAGTTAGAAAAGAATTAAATTAGAAATGCAAAAAGGTTTGCCACAGTTGTGCCATACTTTTGTGTTACTGCCTCAAAGTAATAATAATACCTTTTTGTTAACCATGTAGGCCTTCTGGACACACAGTCCCATTTCAGGGACAACCAAGGAGCAAAGTCTGGTTAAGTGACTTTCTCTGGAGGAAATGAGGGCTGAGGGAATCCAACCCTTCACTATATCTCATAGTCTTAACCCTTTGTGACAACGTCTAGAGTACTTTGTCTCCAGGGTACCTTTGATGAGAGGCCAGCATATCCTTCATTTCACTGTATTTACCTGTGGAGGGGTTTTGATGTGTGCTTAAGTTTCTTCTCATGTCACACATGTGATAGATGAACTAGTGAGCCTCAAAAGAGCCTGCAGGTGTCTGTGGGGAAATTTCAATGTGCATATGTGTGTGTGCCTGCGTGTGTGTGTGTGGGGGGGGGGGGCATGTACACTCATGCATGTGTGAATCATGAAATAGAGTGGCATTGTTTGTTTGCCTTCTGCCCACTGAGTGCCAGGATAGATAATGTACAAAATGAGAAAATAAAAAAATAAAAAAACATGGAAAAAGTTAAGACTGTACGTTTACTAATTTGCAAGCTGTTACCACTACTAGTAGTTTATTATGCACGCTTAAAACTTCATTTTATTTGAATATTTTTTTGCATGGAATATTTTGATGTTTTGGTTTCTTAGGGTTAAGTGTAGAAGTCCTGGTATTTTATGAGCAATCAGATAACTCCAAGGGGTCATTGCTTATATATTATTTTTATGTGTCTTGCCATCAAGTCGAAAACTTCATGCAAGTTGTTATTAATAACAGCAGTATGTTACTAAACATGGCTGCTTCCTGGGCATTAGCTTGCTGGTTGAACCGTTTGTTTGTTTGTTTGTTTGTTTGTTTGTTTTGTTATGCTTGTGCAATCTTCACGGTTTCATCTGCTAAAGTCAGAAAGGCTTGTGCTATTTTCTTGAGATTTCCCCATGTTTCTTCCCTGGAAGTTTGACTCCGTCATATCCATACCTCTCTAAGAATATCTAACAGGCATCAGAGCTAACAAAGAGAGATATAATCATCCATTAGTCTGCAATGTTTCTTTTTATAATTTAAGGCCAAGATTCCTAAAACTGGTCGTATAAGAATTAATTTGTAATTTGCTTAATAGTTTACTTATAATTATCTCTAGGAGCACACTCATCTGCTCATAATAAGACGAGGAATGGGTAACATGGATATAAAGAATTTGATATAATTCACTGAAGTCCTGGTTTACTAAACTGGAGCCCTAGTTAGTTCAGATCTGATGGGGAAGGCCTATTCTACTGAATATTTAGCATAACTCTGTGCAATATTTTTTAACTAACACCATGCATAAAAGAATTTCCACTGGGTATCATGCATCATAATTAGATATGTTAACAATATAGTGATGTCCTTTCTGAATGCGAATTAAAGAGAGAGTTACACCCCTACCCACTTATAAAGGGAAGAGATAAGATGGGTAATAATTCTAATGGACATCGTAGACACTTATGACTAAATATCAGATAATTAAGTTGCACAGTATTTCTAATATTCCCCAACATCCCCTATAATCTAAAATGCTGTACACCAGAAAGGAAGGCTCCATGAAAGATTTCATTTTCAGGAAGGTCACAAAAACTTGCTATACAGTTCACCTTAGACCCAGCCCTCAGACCCCCTTTTTTGCCATTTTTGTATAATATTGGAATCAAGAGGTCTTCTACTGCACATCTAAAATATATGCTCAGAATGAGAGCTTTATGTAAACAGCTTTGTCATTCAGTTATGAAGTTTTTTTTTCATCAGTCATCTCAAATTATTTTTAAATGGTGTGCACATAGGGTTTTATTTTAATGTGTGATTCTACAAATAGGTTATTGCAACTGATATTATTATCACTATTTTGTTTATATATTAATTTTATAAAGTATTTCAGAACTTTTAGCAAAAATTACATTTTTGATATTCTGATAACTGATTTGTTCAATGAATGTTTTGGAATTACTTTGAATCACATGACACAAAGTTGAAAGGGTTTTGGCAGCAATTGTATCATGAAGAAGGAGACTCCATTGAGTTTGAATGTAAGAAGTCCTTGCCATGTCATATCTGCAGTGAAATAAAGAAGTTAAGAAGAGGGGGCAAGCCTCCTTGTACCCCTAATGTTGGGGGCTGTGCCCCCCTACTACACCCCCTGCTAACTATATATATATATATATATATATATATATATATATATATATATATATACACACACACACCATCTCTAAGATGGCACAACAGTGGAGAAGGGGCAAATTCCATCGTTCAGTATTTTGAATTTTCAGTCTTTTGGGATTCAGTATTTTATTTTTTCTGTCTTCTGAAATAGACACGTATATGGATAGGCATCTTTTCCCTAGTGTTGTTCCCATGTTCCTATGATCAGTTTTAAAACTGTAATGTTTATTATCTTGTTTGTTTAGTGTCAGTGACACAACAGGCAGCAACTTGCCTTTGGACCAGATCGATTACTGACACTGTAATTCAAGATAAGAGGGTTCTGCGCTCATGAGTGCAACATCTTTTGGATGAAACTTTAAACCAAGGCCCCATCTGCTTGACCTGGTGGTAGCTCAGGTGGATGCAAAATATCCCACAGCACCCGTAGAAGAGAGTAGGGGAAGTTCCATGATGCCTTGGTTAAATTTACTCTAGTAGTATAAATACCACCTTGGGTCTCCCCTGAATAGATGCTTACAGTCTAGTGGGATTAATGTGGTCAACAAAGGATAAATAAAACTCTGTGTAATATATAAATGCTTGGAGAGTGTTCTGTATGCATCCTTGATGACTGATTTCTTCAGTGTTATTAATTGATATAACTTTGGAGATTTGACCATGGTTATAAATATCTTTTAATGCTGAACATGACTTTTCCTGTATATTAAATAGTTATTTTTCTACACCTGCTGATTGCCTGTTAGAGATTGTAAAAGGCTATAATATGGCTATGATATAATTCTGTTTCTGCTAATAATATCAGTAGTTGTGATTTGCTTGGTTGGGGGTGGATTAATATTTGGGTTGGATAGTTCAGGTAAAATATAGTGTGATTGTTGAATATATTCTAGAGCTATGAATATGAGATGGACTGGACTTGTAAGGAGATCCTTAAATGTGTTAATATATGTTGAATGAATGAGAGTCGTGATGTTTTGTTGGCTATAGTCAGCTAATTTGCAAAATGTAGGGATTCCACAACTGATTTGTAGGGAACACGAATACCGAATCATAACTGTTAGCAGGGGATTGTTAATGTGCTTATATTTTCGTAGTCACAAGTTAGATCTTATGGGAGTAAAATGAAGAATAACATACCGATAATAATATAGATGATTACTGCATTTCCAATAGTGGGAACATTTGATGATTAGAGAAATATATGTG
This sequence comes from Protopterus annectens, assembly GCF_019279795.1. Classification (NCBI taxonomy): domain Eukaryota; kingdom Metazoa; phylum Chordata; order Ceratodontiformes; family Protopteridae; genus Protopterus; species Protopterus annectens. Next base: position 487,472,740 of record NC_056740.1, on the reverse strand, counting down.
GGATGACTCGTTTCTGACTGTGATGAGAATAGACAATTAGAAATAATACAAAAGATTACATTTTTCTAAAAGGATGTATGAGAATAAAAATATTATATATGGATACCTCCACAGTGCAAAGTGAAATTTCTGCAGTAATGATTGCTTTTTATCAGTTAACTTCTTTCACACCTGGTCATTTACAAACTAATCACGGAGTATGTGGCTGTAACCGATCATGTATTGTAAAACTAAATAATGTTGAATAAAATACTACTTTTTTGTTAAAGCAAGGAATAACCTGTATACAGAAGGGATGTTAAAGTTCAAATACGCATTATAACTATAACTATAACTAAGATCCCATATGTGGAAAAATACTAAATTGTCCTCCAAGGTATAGCTTATATGTACAGATATTAAATAGTGATTTGTGAGTTAAAGCTTTATTGGTGATTGGTCATGCTAGGGGTTGAATGTTTCAAAAATAAACCAAAAAAAGACATCCTTGGGATCTGTTTATGTTGGTAAAACAAACATCCAAGAATAAAACAGAGGAGCCGGCATTTCAAAATATGGAAATGTTTTAAAAAACCCATGGCAACACATGCCCCCAGATTCTGCAAGCCTTGCACAGCGTGCAGGATTACTGCAGGAGCTCCAGCAGGCAATATGTCTGCCATGTGATCCAGGAATAATAGCCTGGAGGGGCATGCACGAGTGCTCCTGCACTAATCCTGCATGGACTCAGCCCCTGTATGCAAATTACCCCATTTGCAGGAGAAATCCATGCAGATGAGGTGAATTTGCGATCCAGGAAGCTGAAAACTGGCTGTGCAGGATTAGTGTAATCTGCAGGAATGTAATACGCCAGTAACAGAGTACATTTCTGCAAATTCCAAAACGGAGCCATGACAGCTCCAAATAAAGGGTGCATATCATCTAGGAAGCATGCCAATGGCCAAGTATAAGGCCATTGGCATTGAAAACAATTGAAAAAATAAAAAAAATCAACTTTTATTTTTTTTAGCCGATCTCGACTGTTTAAGCATAGGGCAGTGGCATGCAAAGAAGAAAATAAACCTAAAATAAACATTCTAACTAAAATCACTATTCTGCCATTATAGTCAATGGCAGGCAGAGGACAACATGGCCAGTGAGTAGTGGTTGTTAAGAGGGGAGGCTCAGTGTTAGACATGTAACTATGCATTAGCAGGCAATCCTATTCCCCTCATTTGCATAAGATTGCCTGCTAATGCATGTAACTATGCATTAGCAGGCAATCTTATGCAAATGAGGAGAACAATAGTGAATCTCAGATTTCCCCAGCATGCTAGTCAGCTCCCAACAGTGTAAGAGCAGGAATAGCTTGGTGCAAGCCTAGGAGTTAGCTGACATCATAGGGGTGTGTGTCAGGCATACTGTAAGTGGATTGGAGCCCTGTGGCTCAAGTTTGCTCCTAGCTTAGCACAGCTAGGCAAGGGGGTGTGTCTGAGGCTGCCTAACACTCTACATTGCCTAAGCGGGTGCGTGTGCCTCACACCGGGTTTTAAAGGAAAAAAAAAAGTAAACCAGGAAGTAGCAGCTCTGTGCACATTTGAGCACTGTGTTTGCACAGCGCACCCCCGGGCTTAAACAGGAAGGCACTGGGAAAGGAAAACAGCAGTAGGAAGGAATCTAGGAGAACTAGCATAGCTGGCAGGTGAAATGTATCAGAATCAGCCAATTACACTGGCAGCAGACCAGCCCAGCCCAGCCCAGAACACTGCTATAAACTATGCAAACACCTTTCCCTCTGGTTTTTCCCATACTCTACACCACCGGTGTATACAAGTGGGGAACTTTTAACAGACAAAACAACAAAATGATAGGGGCTGCAACAGCTATCATACAACAACTTGTGGAAGAGGCTGAGGGTGGTGAGGATGTGAATGCTGTCGACCAACCCACAGTGAGGAGATGGAGAAGAGTGTACAGACCCAGGGTAACCTACCAGGGGGCTGCATGAGCTGGAAATAGTGCAGCACTATAGGGTGGACAGGGACCTCGTACAGCAAATTGTTGAGCTGTGCCGGCCACGCCTGACACACAGAACTAACAGAGGGGAACCTATCCCAGTGGATACTAAGGTATGTGTAGGCCTAAGAATACTAGCTACAGGTGCCTTCCAAAGGCCAACTGGGGATATGATGGGGATCTCACAGGCATCAGCATCCAGAGTACTCCCCCAGTTCCTGGATGCCATGTTAGCACATGCCGGTGAGCACGTATATTTCCCCAACACCCATGAGACATTGGTCACCAATATGCAACTGTTCCACCAAATAGCAGAATACCCTGAGGTAGTTGGTGCTATAGACTGCACACACATATGCATCAAAGCATCACCTGGTGAGCAGGGTCGGTCTACATTAACCGCAAGGGCTTCCCCTCCATCAACTGTCAGGTCGTGTGCGATGCCCAGGGCATAATAATGAATGTGTGTGCTCGCTGCCCTGGAAGCTATCATGATTCCCACATCTGGCATCTGACACAGCTGTACCATGGATTTGCCAATAGGGACATCCCTGACAGTCACCTAGTGGGGGACGCTGGATATGCACTGGAGCCGTGGCTGATGACACCCATCAGAAATGCACACACACCCAAACAAGGACTCCATAATGAGACACATGCACAGACCAGAATTAGAATAGAGCATGTGTTTGGGATGCTCAAGTCACAGTTCCGGTGCCTGTACACATCCGGTGGAGCCTTGCAGTACTCATTAGCTACATGTACCCAAATTGTCATCGTATATGCCATGCTACACAATATGATCCTGCGGATACAGCTGGAGCAGGAAAAGCACGGGGCAGGGCCACACAACCCCCCACCATTGCCAAGGCCTGCACAGACAGAGTGACTCAGAGGAGGAACTACCTGAGCCTTCCCTAGTAGGCAGAAGAATGTGTGCCCAGTATGCTCTGGCTTTGGCAAAGAGGCATTGCATAGCACATACACTGACACAGGAGAGACCCAGAGAATAACACCTCTCTCTGACTCTCACATACAGAAAAAGGGATGCCAATCATGACACTACCTGTGCTCAACCATGTGTAGGGAGTGTACTATGTGCATCTGACATAGGCAGCCCTGCAGCGCCACCCTCAATACTGGGACACCCACAAGGTAAGTGACTCATACATGCCAGTCAGGGAGGTTCACATACCCAACAACAGTCTCAGACAGCAAGACAGGTTTAGACAAACACAAACAAAGGCTGTGCTATGGCCCCTGAATGATGCCTATGGCTAACCCCCCACAGGCCTACACAGACAGACTACAGCAGGTCAGGCAGTGGGGTGGTAGTTCTGAAGGGTAGGAAGTCAGAAACTAATATATAGGTCAATCAAAGCTAAGACCTGTAGTATACTGATATGCCTCTAGTCATCATGATAGGTTAGAATACAGAATGAAATGGAGTACCTGACATACCTGTACAGTCATAGCAAATGTGTACAAGTGTCAGGTGTGCCCCCCATCCTACGTAGAAATGTAATAACAGTCAGGTGTCCCCCAAACCTGTGTAGAAATGTAGTAACAGTCAGGTTTACCTCCACAATCCTGTGTAGAAATGTAGTTACAGTCAGGTGTGCCCCCCGGTCCTATGTAGAAATGTAGTAACAGTCAGGTGTGCCCCCCTCCAATCCTGTCTAGAGAATGTAGAAACAGTCAGGTGTGCTCCCCCCAACCCTACTTAGAAATGTAGTAATGGTCTGGTGTGCCCTTTCAATCCGATGTGCACACATCGTAAAAGTCAGGTGTGCCCCCCACAACCCTATGTAGAAATGTAGTAACATGTATGTGTAGGTGTAATAACAGTGGAGCACAGATGCACAGAGGTGGCCAAGGTAGCAGGATAGGTTGTAGCATCTGCACAATATGCAGGTATGTGTGTGTTAGGTTGTTGTGTTTCATATTGTGTGAGAATGGTCGGTATGTATGCATGTTGAGATAAGACCTGGTGGTCATTGCCCACTACCGCTGATGACAGGAACAAGTCCTCACAACTGCAGTGCCAAACACAATACCCACCAGTATAACACAAGCTAGCAGTTAGCCATTGCAAATGTATGGTGGTAATATGTGTCACCATCTGAAAGACTGATATGCATGGCTTTTGGGGTAGATATACAAGCAGTACACAGGGGAAAGTGCCAAAGACATACAGTATATATTGTGTCACTGTGAAATGGACACACCCTTGGAACAGTACATACAGGTATGCATCAGATTATCTGGTCCTGTAGTAGGGGATACCGGTGTTGTCTGCCCAAACACTCACAGATCACAAAGGAGGTAGGGCTGATGTATTGGGAAACAGCTGACGTACCTGCACATGCAAGCATAACTGGAATGCCCAATGCATATCTGTGTGTCAGATGCAAGTAGTGTCCATAGCATACATGCACCCAGCTCACGCAAACACCACCCACAGGTACCTTTCTGTTTGTACCTCTGCTGTGGGGAATGGGTACAATATGACCTCACCTGTATATGGCAATAGCGAAAGAATGCAGCATGCAGTGCAAGTGTCCCATGCAGATGTGTCGCTAGCTGTAGGTAGCACCCTGCCAGCATCCACAGCACCTGATCAAGACTGATAGAAGGTATTGGCATGAACACCTAGCACACCTACACCCCGTCACCCCAGGGGAATATATTGTATGGCGGTCTAAGACTGTATTATTGACGGAATGCAACTGCCTGCCACATCTGGCCCGCATCAACACCTAATGACCCACAGGCCTCTGCCAAGGGCCTGTTTCTCACATGTACTGCCAATACATGTTATGTCATGGACACCCAAATAACAACACAACACACTCCACATATGCCATATGCAGGGCCATGTGGACAAACCACAGTAACATGTCCACCATGTCCCACTGCATGAACTGTGGACCAACACAAACACACAGCCTTAATGGGGTGATAACCATAGGGAAAGTATCAGAGAATGTATGCATAATGTAAGGAAGAGGAGAGAACAAAAGAGGGGGGGGGGTGGGAGCATGGGCAGCATGGAATGTGCAAGGTCCGACATAAAGCTGTGTGCACACACTATCCCTGGCTGTAAACACATAAATGGGTGGCTACATACCTGCCTGTACACCACAATAGGGGTAATGTCCTGACTCATGGCCCCTGCCTGTGGGTACCCTGTGCGAATCTGTACAGCTGTGAGGTATTGCCATAGCAATATAAAGCCATACTGTCATGCTGATGGATGCACAAGTTTGGGATGCCCTGCCAGCACTGTACCAAGGTGCTGAACTGGATACACAGACCCAGCAGCAAGTGCCTGCAGCTCCCCCTCTAGGACGGCATAACCTACCATGAATATGTAGGCATCTGCCCACAATACCACACACAGCTGCAGTGGAATGTCCACCTGACAGTACATGAGGACAGAAAACATCACAGTGTATAATAGTACACATGTCTGAATATCTCTGCTAACAGCAGTGCCATATAGCTGAAGCAGCACAGACACAATCACCTACAGTACACACTATCTCCTACATACTCTGTCCCCATATTGCCAAATGATTGACGGATACCCTGCAGAAACAGTATGCTACCTGTAGGTGTACAACACATAGGTCAGCACTGCTATACAGACTACCTGGACTTGATCCACACATTCAATACAGATGGGCATACTGGGCATGCTCACACACTTAGAGAAATGAAGGCAATGTCAGTCAACAACACACTGAAAGGTCATACTGGGCATGCTCACACACTTACATGAAGGCCCTGTCTGCAAACACCAGTGGACCAGACATAACTGGCAGTCACAGATGTTAGTGCAGACACTCCTCAGTATGCACCTCACATGCTTTGCACACACAGTGGAAAGGAATACAGACATATATCTAAGGACAACACACTATAATAAGCCAAAGGTAGATGTACATACATGTGTGGAAGAGGGTGACTGTGATAAGGAGCCATCCAGGCCTGTCCCACCCAGCACACAGCCAAATGGCTAAAACCACATGAGGTACAGATGTCACTCACTGTAGATACTAGCCACTGGTATCTGTCAGCATTACAGACTATGTGGTGCAAGTGCTAGCTGTGCAACATGACTGTACAAGGAAGTAGTCATCTAGCAGCTGTATACACGTACCTTTGGAATATAACCCTGTGTGTGCCCGCATGTGGTGTGTCAACCTCTAGATGAATGGGTTATGGCCAATGCACACACACTAGCCTCCCCAAAGCCCTACTATGACAAGCCTGCTGAGGTCATCCACTTTGAAATACACCTTTGGGAAAGTTGTAGCTCGGTAATCTCTGTGACCCATCGTGTAACTGCATACTGCTGTAGTGTGATAAACTAGTTAGGTAGGAATTCTAATCCCAGACTTGGCAACTGTGTGTGTGTCTCTGCCTGTGTAGAGCACAATGCTTTTTAGGCTAGTCACACTCCCTGCAATTCAAAGGCACTACTTTGGCAAGGCTGTTGATGTCATCCACCTTGAAATACACCTTTGGGAAAGTTGCAGCCCCATAATCTGAGTGGCGCATCCTATAACTGTGTACTGCTGTAGTGTGATAAAAGAGTTAGGTAGGAGTTCTCATCTCAGAATTGGCAACTGTGTGTGTGTGTGTCTGTCTCTGTCATAGGTGTGTGACACAAACATGCTTATGTTTTACTGTCCCACTTCTCCTTGACTTTTCTTTGCCTCTGTCTGCCTCTCTCACTCCCTCTCTGGTGGATGTGGAGACTTACACCTGCTTTGCTTAGGCAGCAGCATGTGTATTTTAAGTGTTGCTCATGATCAGCTGATGGCCTCTGCACAGATTGCAGCCCTCCTCTAGCTGATTGCATGTGAAACAGCTGTGGTAACATTCCCATAGCCAATTGCATGGAAACGCACTCCAATATCTAGGAACATCAAGTTGGTGTTGGGCCTTTACATTCATTGTGAGCAGGAACTCGTTCCGTTGTTTGGCAAACAGCACATCAGATGGATTGGGGATCTACCTCTAACAATATACACTGTGGAAACAGGGCAACACACAGAAGGAGGACGTGTCTGACCTGACTACAGACTGTAAGTGCTGCTATACTGCATTTGGAGTAATGTTGGTTTAATAATGTGTGTGTGGATATGGCTGTCCTACATGTTTTAATAGCTGCCATGTCAGTGCTATGTTTATGAGGAAACCCCCCAACTGTAGGGTCATCTGCAGACTGGGCAGTGTGTGGTGCCTTTTGTTTCATGTGTTACCCACAAAGCACCTATCTGTGAACTGCAGAAGGTAGTGTGAGGATTGCAGTCTGTAGATGGTGACAACCGTGAGTGTTACTGACTTCATATCCCTCATAGGACATATGTTGCAATAAACCCTGTTACAACAGTAAATGTATGAGGGTATCACAGTAACATGTCAATATTGGCCCTGTGTATGTGCCACCAGCCACAACTCTGTCAACCTTTGTATATATGTTATGCAGTAAGTGGTGCATATGTGCTGTACACCTTAATTAGTGTCATCATATCTGATAACAAACAAGTGAGATATCAGACTGCTACACATGTTATGTATAGTAGGGGTTATATTTCATGACATAACCTGGACATTCTGTGGTTGTGTGTACAGTACTGAGGTCTGTGTACTCATGGTGATTGTCGACACTGTGTGTATTGTTAATATGTACTTTGGCCTGTGTACAGACTGTGGTAGATGTCATTGTTCTTGGTCCTGTTCTATCTGATGTTACATGCTGCTCCACTGTATGTTACCCTATTGGCTTACATGTTTGTAGGGCCATACACACACATGTCCCATACCACAGACAGGCTTCGGACCACACTGAGTAGCGGCCCAGTATATGTAGGATTAGTATGTGAGTGGAACATATGAGGATGGTATTGAACAGATGGTCCATATACTGTAATATTATGCTAGCTTACCCTTTGTGGCTGTGTTCACACTGGTTGTGGTTATGCACTTTCACACAGGTGTATCATACTCTTTGCTGTGACATGCCTGTACAGCCTGCTATACATGCTGGTACATGAGCATTCCCCCATAAGAAATGTAGGCCAGTGTTGAGTCAGTCTGCCTGTAGCTTGCACAGTGCTTTGTTACATGCTTAGCAGCTTAGTGTACTTCCCCAGTGAGATATCATGTCCAGATACTTGCCATATGTACCACTGCTAGGCCACCATAATAGTCATGTATGTCAGACAGAGCAGTGGGATGCTGTACAGACGTATGTCAATATCTAGTGGGTAGTATGTGGCCATGGCACCTCTGTACCAGTGGTTATCTTGTGTCAGGACAGACAGGGGTGTGTGAATGCATAACCTATGGGGACAAATGTATGCCAGTAGTTACATGTTATACCCATCTACATGGCTGTTAACATCCACATTGTCAGGCTTGGTCCACATGTCTTGCACTAAGGGGTTATGTGTATACCTCTGGACTGTTCAGAGTGTGTCAGACTGTCCACATATATTGGCCAATATCTCTGCTGTAGTCCACAGGAGCATTACGTGCTAGCAGAGGTATGGTACTATGATGTCCTTAGGATGTCTGTCTATAGCCAATGGCGCATATGTTTAAAGCAGATGTGACCTCCCACACACACCATGTGTAAGCTGCCTTAAGGTATATGGATGTACATTACCATACAATCCACCTTGGGGAAATGCAGGCCTACCGCCTCCTGCCATACAGGCTGTTCTGTTTGTCAGTGTGCTTGTGATGGTGTCAGTTATGCCTTGTTATGTAACAGTTACATCCCATTGTGTCAACTGAGATCTTTACCCCCTAGGAATTGTGTACAGAGTGTAGATAGAGGCTGCTGAACTATACATCTGCATTACTTACTGTTGATTGTTTGGTATCCTGTCGCCCAGTCTGTCTTTACTATTGTACTACTTGAAGGCCTCGGCCTGGACAGCAATATTTCTAAACCTTTCCAGTTTACTGTATTAGTATAACTGTTTCACAGTTGCATTTCTCTGTTTATATGGATGTTAGTGTCTAAACAACTATATGACATGGCATATACAAGTGTAATAGTACACAAATAAAGCTTTCCCATTTATGCAAACCTGTGTGTGGTGTTATATCCTTTGAACTCTTTGTGGGTATATGTTGCAGGCAATGATTGTCATTTGTATGGGTGGCTCATACAGTGTCCAGTTGTTAAGGTGGTAACTGTAGGCATAGTGGCTGTTCCACATTGTGTGGTCCTTCTACATATGTATTTTACTATACATATCTCTGCGTGTGTATGTGTAATTATATTGTGTACTATTACACTTGTATATGCCATGTAATATAGTTGTTTAGACACTAACATCCATATAAACAGAATAATGCAACTGTGAAACAGTTATACTAATACATACTTAAAATGTTTTTTATTATATATTGTTCTATTCTATTTTTGGTCTATCATATATTGTCTATTGTTTTATTCATATTGTTTTGCACATGGAGCTTTTCTCCCCGGGCCTCTACTGAAAATGGACATATATCCAGCTAGACTAGCCCGGTCAACAAATGTAAAATAAAATAAATATATATATATATATATATATATATATATATATATATATATATATATATGTATGTATATCTGTATCTGCATATATGTGCCTGTGTATATGTATCCTAAGGATGTTCATAGCATCCACATTGTACATTCCCTATAGGAGACAGACTGTACTGGATGATATGTTACTCATACCAGCCTGACATCATACAGGTGGGATGGAGTATTGTTAACATCTTGTGCCCATGTCGTGTTAGGTCCTGGTTATGGGATCTGCAACAGTTGATAGTGTATTGCAGGGCAGATGTGTTTGGCTGTAGGGGGAGTATACCTATTCGTACAAGACGTATGTTGTTTGGGGCCTCTCAACCCCATTAACGGTGCATGTGGACATATATGTTTTTGTTATGTTCCCATTGTTTTCTACAGATGTATGTCCGTATATATCTATATAGCTATATATATATATATATATATATATATATGATTACATATATATAACTTTCTGTGTATGTATGTATGTATGTATATATATATATATATATATATATATATATATATATATATATATATATATATATATATATATATATATATATATATATATATATATATAGACATATAGATATGTCTATAGATGTATGCATTTGTATGTATATATGTTTATATTTATATTATATCTATACCTACATATATAGATATGTATTATCTATTTAAATCTACATGTTGGAATACATTCCCTGTACTGTTGAATGACTGGGCTGGACGATATGTTTGTGAAAACATTAGGGTTATGTATATCTGACATGGCTTAGTGGTAAAACGCTTTGGCTATGGTGTGCAGGGTCCTGGGTTTGAGCCTTGTTGCTAGGCAGAACAAGGCCAGTTGGATACAGAATGATTAAGGCAGTTGTAAGTGGATTTGCACAAAGGTCAGCAATGCTAACTTCCGGTTACTGTTTCTTATACTCAGCTTCTAAATTGCTTAACCAGTGTAGGCATTGTTTACGCCTGTGCAAACAGGCTTAAACCCGCTTACTGCTGCTAAAAAGTGCTTACTCCCAGTTACCACCGCTCTAATTTCTTTACAAGAAAAGAAAAAAAGATTTTATAGGAAAGTGGTGAAAAAGGGGTACAAAGAGGGAAAGACAGTAGGGAAAATAGCTAGGAATGTGCAGGAAGGGTGTGGGGAAGGTCTATAGCTGCCTGTTTCTTTTATAGCAAGATCTGTGCATATACACTGAATTTGGAGGTAGATTTGGACACTCAAACCCCTGGGAGAGGGGTGAGAACAACAATAATACGTTGTGATACCAATTAGACTAGATTACTTGTATCCAGTGGACATGTGTGCAAAATGGACAGCTATGGGGAACAGATTGTCCTTTTTTTTTTTCAGGTGATAGTGGGATGTTGGGGAGGGATAGAAGGTATATATGGGGAGGTAGGTTGGGTAAGTTAACAGACAAGACAAACAAGACACATACAGGGGCAGTATGTGACACATGTGGGGGGTTAAATACCTTGATGGGGAGGGGTGTTAGGAAATCGGAAGCCCATGAGCCCCCTAGTGGAAACAGTGGGACTGACGTCCCCACCCATGGGCAGTCACCACTGCACCTTCACAGCCCCGAAGGTGACTGTGCTGGGCGCTGAGTTGCAGAACCAGGCTGACACTCTAGTTGCAACATGCGGCCCTCAAGCTGGTGTAGCAGATCACCAAACTGCAGGTTGAGCTCGCTACACACCACGACCAGGTGATGGATGACAGGTTCCTGTCCATGCCTGCTCCCGGGGTGGACGAGCCCCATCCCCTAAGGCGGTTCAACCCGAAGGTGGTGCAGGACCAACAGACAGGGAGGTCCCAGGTTGGGCCCCAGACATGCTGGTGCCTGGTGCCATGGCCAGCTGAGGTGGGACAGGTGGGTCCACTGGGACCGGCCTTCCCAAACATCTATAGTGTTTAGATTTTATCATCATATGTGGGTTAGTAATAGTCAACACATTCCAGGGTTAGGTATAAAAGCATGCATAGATTTTCCCATTAACCCAGACACCAGATATGGAACAGTTGCATAGCAAACAGAACACATGCATATATGGGACCACAGTGGTAATAAGAACAACATGCAGGTACATTGATGACATCATGCCACCAATGTTGGAATAATTCAATATAGCACATGCATGGGAACAAATAAAAATATTTATCAAACAATAGGACATAATCACAACATTGGAGTCATTACATACAGGTTGGGGTGGGTATGTTGATTATTGTTAGAGATATGGTGGGGGGAGAGAAAGATGTCAATTAACAACTAGTATATTCCTGTAGTCCACATCACTTTCCTAGTCAGTGCTGTTATCTGTACCTTACAAGTCTTACTACACTACCCTATAGCCTTAGTTTGGACAGTGATATGGCTGTCGTCATCATTACACATGAACTGGTTTTACCTGCAGTATACACCTCTTACCTGGTACACCTGTGGAGGGAATGTTTGTTAACACTAACTGTTTCTACACATACTCCCATATTCTGAGTTGATGTTGTGCACATAGCTATCCAACTCTTTCTGCACAGACTCTGGCCATGTGTTGACCACATGCAGGTGTACCGGGACATATCTAGAATATTGCCCTCTTCAACCTTTAGTGACTTGACACACACATATACATGCTTTCCTACACAGTTATATTATGCAGCAGAATGTGGGTGACAGTGATCAGTGATACTTTATTATTCAGAGAAACTGCAACACTCACAATTCCCTACAATACCAGAGTAAACAGTACCAGTACAGGGTATAATGTTTTTTATTTCTCAGCACAGTGTTCGTATCCGACGTACCTGTGGGAGCAATGTTTGTTACCACTACCTGAATGTTGCCACACAAAGCTCCAGATTACACATTAGTATTATGCACATAAATCTCATTCTGTTACTGTACACACTCTGGTAACAGATTGACAACATGGGGGTGTAGACAGGAAATAATTAGCTTATTGCTCTCCTAACAGTTTCGGGAGTTGCTACAGTGACAGGTTTGTTCTCATAGATGTTTGACAATCACTTGTATTCGCTGTTTGCTGGCTAAACATCTGGGATCATCCCACAGACTTCCCAGGAGGACATGGGGCAGGCAGCAGATATGGGCCCATATACTGGACATTCTGGTCTTATGTGTACAGTTGTGGGGTATGATTCTGTATGCAGCCTACTTCCACTCCCAGGATTCAGACCATGGCTGTGTCTGCTGCAACTTAAAGACTGTCCATCAGAGTTGTGTCTGCTATATAGATATTGCTGTATATCTCCTCTCTGCTTCCTGTCTTATAATTGTCCTGTGCTTTTGCATTCTGACCTTGTATTACAACACTCTTATACAGATTTCCTAGACAGTTATATGTTGTAGAACAGTGTGGGTGACACTGATGCGTAATACCTCATTAGTCAGAGCAACTGCATCAGTCACAATGTCGCACAATACCAATGTAAACAGTACCAGTACAGGGTATCATTCTTGTATTTCTGGGCACAGTGTTGGTATCTGACAGACCTGTGGGAGAAATGCTTGCTAGCACTACCTGAATGTTGCCACACATAGTACCAGATTCCACATTACTATTATGCACATACATCTCACTCTTACACACTCTGGTCACAGCTTGACAACATGGGGGTGTAAATGGGACATAAGTGGCTTCTTACTCTCATAAGGCTTTGGGGAGTTGCTGGTGTGCCAGCTTTGTTCTCATAGATGTGTGTCAATCAGTTGTATTTCCTGTTTGCTGCCTATATGTCTGGGATCATCCCACTGATTTCCCAGGGGGACAGGTTGACAGGCAACAAATATGGGCCACTTTACTGGACATTCTGGAAATATCTGTACAGTTGTGGGGTATGATTCTGTATGCAGACTACTACCACTGGCAGGATTCGAACCATGGCTGTGTGTGCTAAAAATGCAACAGTTCACATCTCAGTTGCATGTGCTATTCTGATTTTGTTGTCTGCCTTTTCCCTGTTTTCTGTCTATGTGTCTCAGTTGTACTAAATGGCCTTTGGGGATTGCACCAGTCATATACAGGCATTTCTACACATTCTATTTATGGTGCACGGTGTGGGTAACAGTGCTTAATACAACAGTACTATTAGGTGATTGCAAATCTACATTACCATATGATACCAGGGTATACACATGCAGTCCGGCAGTAAGACCTTTATTGTCAGGCTATTACGATTTTATTTACATACATACTATATGAGACTCTTCCTGCCATATTCTCTGGTGTATGCAGTACTTGCCTTAAACAAAACAGGTTTTATACAGGCAATTAATTTACTAATACTTTTAGATTTATTTCCTATGACAGTACATGCAAGAGTACTACTGACCTGCCTCGTGTCGCAACCTCTCCAGGCGACTTCCATGGGCCTCCTGGTTTGTGGCCCGCTCACTTGCAGCTGTAGAGGACATAAGAGGATTATTTAGCAATACGTATCCATGATAAACATGAGCTGGCAATTATTACACACATAGTGGAGTGATACAGCTGGGACATCCCCTGCTGTTCCAGCTTCTTGGATCCACCTCTCCAAGAGGTTCCCCTTACACCGCTTTAGGTCGGCATAGTGATGCCTAATCTGCTCACTGGTTCGGGGTATGCCAGTGGCACTGGTGAGGTCATGGGCGAGAGAGTCCCAGGCTTCCGCCTTATATTGGGAACGCTGGTACTAGCCCTGCAGAAGTCTCTGATCATGGTCTTTGACAAGGAGTCCTGCTATGACTCTGGACTCCTGGATGCACCAGCGCTGTGCCTGAAAGTGCACTCCCTCTCCCCTTTCTGACATGGTGCCTGCAAGGGGAAGCTACAACTAGTAATGAGATGTGTTCCCGCCTGTTGGGTTTAAGTAGGGCCGATTTCCTGCACTTTTCCGTGATTGGCCGGTTTTGAAAAGGCTAAGCTATGGGCAAACCTGCTTACCTAAGGTTGTCATTGTTTAAAGGGATATAACACTTGGCACATTGAGTTAGCTGGACTGCACATTACTTGCACCTCCTATGCTGGCCTGTGCAATGCTTAGCATTACTTACATTAGACTTTGCATTATATTTTCTGTTTGGCATTGATTTATTATTCATCACATTTTATATGTATGCCTGGTATCCATGATTCATGTGTATGTACACTGTATGGGGTCCTTGTGTTTTATTGCGGACTTCAACACTCTATTACAATTACACCTCACTTCCTGGCTTACTGCTGTACTCCAGTTCACATATGTATGTTCTGTAGTAGGTTAAGGCACATATGACTGTATGCTGATTCCTTTCACAGGTTTAGTTTGGTTATACTATGGTAAGGACTTGTTTGCTGCTACCTCATTCTTCTGTACTTCTGTGATGGCTTGGTGGATAACAACTGTGACTATGGTGTATAGGGTCCTGGGTTTGAGACCTACAAGACTGTTTGTTTTGTTGATGGGCAGAACAAGAGCCATTGGATAGATAGCGATTAAGGCACTTTTGAGCAGTTGTAAGCGGGTTTGCGTGAGGGTAAGCAATGCTAACCACCAGTTAAAAATACTTAGAGAGTTAGCTTTAAAATTGCTTAACCTGTGTGTGCATTGCTTACCCCCACATAAACAGGCTTAAACTCACTTGCTGGTGCTTACATATGCTTACTACTGCTTATTGGTGCTTAAACTTGCTTACTGCAGCTTTATTTATTATGACACTGACACCTCACATGTGCATTTAATGCAGTACTCCAGTTAACAAATATATGTTATTTAGTGGGTTATGCAACAAAAATATTGGTCATAACATGCTTTGCCATGGAAAATGGAATGTGTTGGAGTGGGACTTGAACCAGGAATGCCTGCTCGTAAGGCAAATGCTATGCCAACTACAGTATTGCTATGCTGCTTAAGTTGCATATATCTTCCTTGCTATCCTCTTCAGCCATTTAAGCTGCATTAACCGTAGCTAAGCGATGGGCACTCCCCTGCACCTACGGTTAGCTTTAATCAGATTTTAAAATTAAAAAAAGGGTTTGTTCATTTTATTTGTAATTACTTGCTGTTGTACATGAGGGGGAATGTTGGTGGGGTATGTGGACATGTATAAGCGGTCTCGCTCATTTCTTAGTCCTTTCTACTGTTCTTCATTGCGGGGGCGTGTATATTCTGAGAGCTCTGCTCTCAGACACGCCCCTTGCACTCTTACATGCTCCATGTAAGATTAGGAGCTCAGGCAACACACCTCATTAATATGCATGGTGCGCTGCTGTCCTGTTCCTAAACGGCCGCTTCCATGCAGGACTAAGCTAGTCCTGCATGGAAGATTAGTAAATCCTTGGTATGGTCTTATACAGTTGAAGGTTTTTCCCATATTCATTTAACCAACTGTATTCGATTCACATATGAGAGAAGATGAACAACTGAGTATTTTTGGGGTTGTTTTAGGTTGACTATACATATTTCCTGAAAATGGGTTTAATATCTTAAACATTTATGAAGAAATAGAGTTAAACATTTTAGTTTTTTTATTTATTTATTTTTTATGGGAATAAGTCTGCTATGTGACTCTGAACAAGTCAATTATCTAGATTGTATTCCTGGGTTACCCCTAAAAAGGGATATTAATGTCAAGTGGGTTTACCTGGCTAGCAAATAGAAACAAAGGAATGAACAAGCAAACAAATAATACATTTTAGCAAGACAGGGTTGCTGGGAAAATGAGATGAGGAACCAGCAATGGAGTTATCAGTCAATAACAATGCAAGCAATAATAATTTGGCAGTTATCAGAGGTATTATATTAGACTGTGTAAATGAAAATTGACCCAGTCCACTTTCCTCTTTCACTGATAACCGAAAGTCAATTGAAATATCTTACAATGCCACAATTACGAAAATCAAAGTGTGAAGTACAGAGCTTCATATTTACAAACTGTGGAAGATTTGCAATGAGAAGTTTACAACTGTTTTTAATGACGTAGATATTATACCACAAAGAATCTGTGCACTCATTCTGAGGCTGAATTTAAGTATGCGCCACTGGGTAAAAGATGAGCGCATTCTCACACTACATTTCACTGACTTGAAAAAAAAAGTAAAGCAGTACTTAAAACCTGTAAAGGGGTACAGCAGTCAAACCATGTATTGTTTTTGTAATGCACATTTATGTTTACCATGTAATGAAGAGACAAAATGCTGATATTTTTACAAAAGATGTACTGTATATGTCTATGTCTGTGCTTATATGTGTACGTGTGTGTGTGTGTGTGTGTGTGTGTGTGTGTGTGTGTGTGTGTGTGTGTGTGTGTGTGTGTGTATGTGTGTGTGTTAAATATCTATCTATATCTATATATATATATATAGATATATATATATATATATATATATATATATATATATATATATATATATAAAGAGAGACAGGAACAGATCATTTCAAATGTACAATTGTTAGATATTCCAAATGCTGGCATAAGCAATTGAAAACACTTCTGATTACAGAATGAGTTTACTTTCTGGCATGTTGCTGCTATTGGGCATGCTCAACGTTTTCTTTTTTTAAAGTTTCAACATAAAATATTCAACAGTGTATGGTTTGCAGTGTGTTGCTTGCTTTCATGGAACAGACACACACACACACACATATCTAGTTCTCGCGCTGTCTACATATATATATATATATATATATATATATATATATATATATATATATATATATATATATATATGTATATTTGGATTCACTTCATAATCTCGAAATACTGAAATCTCAAATTTGTTTTTCGAGACCATGAAATCGAATCCACACAATACCGATACAGCAAAACCACGAAATTAAAAAGACCTAAAACACAGCACACACCAGACCACACATATACCACAACACCCACACCACAACATTAACAAGCAAAACAACACACATCCACAAACCTACAACACAAAACCCCTACTTATGTATACTAACTCAGAGATCGCACAAACAGTAAACAAAAGCAGACACACCTGCACACACACACACACACACACACACACACACACACACACACACACACACACACACACACACACACACACACACATATCAGCACACTCTCACACACTCAAACTCCCACTCAAAACCCTTACAAAACACTCACTTACCTGACATAACACCTAAATACACACACGGCACTGCACACCATCCACATACAATCCCGGACATAATGTAGCGTAAAGCCATAACCACGAATTCGAGATATTTGAATTCACAATTATGCACTTTTTCTGTTTTCAAATTTTGACTTTATAGTTTTGAGATACTGAAATTCGCCATTACAGTATTTCCAGATTGCAAAGTGTTGCCATATATTTATATACAGATATGATATATAGTTATATACCTACATATATATATTTATGGATGTATTATTTGTGATCAAACAATCTCAAATTTGACACCCACAGTACTGAAGTACAAATATCGACCCATTCTGAGGGTTACCAGGAGTGGGCTAAACCAACTACAAGTGTTCTTTTAGGGGGCAAGCCCTCATATCCCCATACCTTTATTTGTAAAGTCCAATTTGGAATGAAGCCAATATTCAACAGAGACCCAGGGAGAAATGCTCTAAATGCATGTCATTGTAACATGGGTGGAAACTGGAGAAAACCCACACTGATGCAGGGAGAACATGCCGACTTTGCACAGAAGGCTCCCCAGCCAAGAAGCAAACCCCAAAACCTCTTGCTAGGAGGCAACAACAATACTACTGCACCACTGCACCATACCGTCTGCAAATTTTATATATTA
This sequence comes from Protopterus annectens, assembly GCF_019279795.1. Taxonomy (NCBI): domain Eukaryota; kingdom Metazoa; phylum Chordata; order Ceratodontiformes; family Protopteridae; genus Protopterus; species Protopterus annectens. Next base: position 487,454,369 of record NC_056740.1, on the reverse strand, counting down.
ACTCCAAGAATGCACAGTCACTGGCTAAAGAAAATATTCCCCTATCCAGGAATTGTTGTTCTTTTCAAAGTCAGTCATCTGTTTCTGTTGACCAAACAGACAATGACATTGTGCCCATTCAGTGTATTATAATACTATATATATATTGCTTTATTCGGGCTTCTTAAATGTTTGAGAGTCTTTCAGATAATAATTTTCAACCTTAAATGAAATAACTAAAACATCTCAGTAAGCATTCAGCAATGCCAGACATGCTGGGCATTGCAATGAAGTAATGGACCACCCAAGAGTACTATTGTGAGTCCCAGTGTCACAGGCTATACATTCTAATGTAAACTAGCTTGCACGTCATGGTCTCACACTGAGTGATGAATTGCTTCTGTGATCTTTTAGCAAGTTAGATATGCACCCTGTGTGATGGTGGTTGGGGTGGGGGTAAATTCATGTTTCTTTTATTTTATTTTTTTTGTGGCTGCAGTCCTTTGAAGTCGTTACTTAATCTCTTCTGGCTCAAAAATGATGAGTGAATATTGGTCAGGCTCCTTTGATTGCTTTAGCCAGAAAAAATGCCACACTTCTTCTCAATATAGTATTGTGAGCAGATATCTTCCCTGGATTTACTATTTAACAGCAACATACCTTCCCTGGATTTACTATTTATTTAACAGCAACAAATATTTATCAGATAAATTCTAGACAGTTGCAGAAAGTAAGAGCAATTAAATGGCAGCCACATTGATTTGATATTAAAGGTCAAGAGGTTCTTACTAAACTTATGGCCAAAATGGACCATCAAGAAGCTCAGTCAGATCACCCAGTACTAGTAGAAGATTAACATTGTCTCCCATTAACTGGACTTTCTCCACATATTCCTGGTGACAACTTGTGATCATCCATCTAGCTAATGGACTGCTTTTAAAGGTTGTCAGGTAAGGACTCCATTTGTTAGGTAAGGACACCCTACTGCACAAATAGGGAATATGTAAGGTTAGGTACCTGTAGTCCCATTTGATGCTGGTGGTGTGGGAATTTACATTTCCTATAGTTCTATTTATTTAGGTGATGGAGATCAATGACTGCTGTCACACTCATACCATGGAAGCCCAAGCAGAGATTTATATGACTCTGAGAAGAGGAACAAGATGTTTAGTCTCTTAGACTACCAAAGACTACTGAGACCTGGGATCTTTTTGATGAGGAAACACTAACAACTGTAAAATGTCTTATTCCTGCACATATAGTTATACTTGACTAACCAATGGCTATTCAAAATATTGTCCAGGAGCAAAAGTTATGATGTCAAATATTCAAAGTGAGCCTGTAGCAATCCAAAATGTCTTCATAGTGAAAACCCTACAGCAGTAACTTTAAAATGTAAGGGATGCAATTTAATATGGGCCACAGTAACTGGATGATAACTGGGAGTGATTCAGATGGGCCACAATAACCGTTTGATAACTGGGAGTGATTCATTTTGGCCACAGTTACTTGATGATAACTCAGTCTGATTCATATGGGCCACAGTAACTGGATGATAATGGGGAATGATTGATATGGGCCACAGTAACTGGATGATAACTGGACATCATTCACATAGGCCACAGTAACTAAATGATAACTGGACATCATTCACATGGGCCACAGTAAATGGATGATAATGGGGAATGAATCATATGGGCCACAGTAACTTCTTGATAACTCAATGGGATTCATATGGGCCACAGTAACTGGATCATAATGGGAAATGATTCATATTGGCCACAGCAACTGTTTGATACGTGGGAGTGATTCATATAGGTCATAGTTAAGTGATGATAACTGGGCATGATTTATATGGGTCACAGTAACTGAATGATAATTAGGCATCATTCATATGGACCACGGTAAGTTGATAACTGGGAGTGATTCATATGGGCCACAGTAACTTGATGATAACTCAGTGCGATTCATTTGGGTCACAGTAACTGGAAGATAACTGAGCATCATTCATATAGGCCACAGTAACTGAATGATAACTGGGCATTATTCATATGGACCACGGTAACTGAATGATAACTGGGCATTATTCATATGGACCACAGTAACTTAATTATGGAGCTGATAACTGGGAGTGATTCACTGAAAAGGCATTTGTTTTCAGAGAAGCCTTGCACAAAGTACAACTATGTTAAAAGCACAAAGTAATGCCAGCCAGTGCTAATCCAAGGTGTACAGACATAATGCATGCGATGTTTAATACTTCTGTTTCCTGCAAAGATCACCCTGTTCTGTAACCATAACCTTGTTGGCTGATACTGGAACTGTACCTCTGTTTTCTAAGGATGTCCTTATTACTAATTCCAAAAAAATAAATTCATTAAGTAGAGATATCAGATGATGTTTAACTTCCTGACTCTTTCTGTATCTCTGTCTGTCTGTCTCTCATATTTATATTGATGTCCATCCTCCTGCTGAGAGTCTCATTCCTTCTCAGTTGTGTTTCCTCCAGTTCTTGTTCCTCCCCAAGTCCACTCCAGTTCATTATTAGACTCCTGCTGTAACTCTCTCAGCTTGTTCTGGTAAACCCCAATACATGACACTACAGGTGTGTCCTTAATACTCCCTGCTTCATTAAAGGTAACTGCTGCTACTTTACTAACCATACTGTGCGGTTTGATAACTATATATATATATATATATATATATATATATATATATATATATATATATACATATAGGTCTAAAGCACATAATCGAATATCCAAATGCTCGACTTTCATATGGTCAAGACCATATGATTGAACATACGAATGTTCGAAAATGTGAAAAAAAAAGAAATAAACAAAACAAAAAACTAAACAGTGCTAGCAGGGGGGAAGCCCCCCCCCCGCACCCCCCCAACCCCCACTATTTAAATATTCCAATTCCGAGATTGCACTACATTGCGGGAAAGGGAAATCTTACCATTCCACACTCTATGGAGATCCCCATTCAGACGGGTCGAGCTTTTAAAAGTTCGATCATATGATCTTGGCCAAATGAAAGTCGAGCTTTTAAAAGTTCTACCACCGAAGGGGACCCATATGTATGCGTAGGCGATATGAAACAGAGAATAGTTGGAGTTTCCAAAAGGTGATGACGACCCATTGGTGGCATTGAACTTAAGGCCATGGTTCTGACACCAGTCATTGGGCACAGTGAGGCCATTCTGTAGGATGGAAACATCACTTGGGGAGTTAATAATAGCTCCCAACTTACAATTATCTGCAAACTTTGTCAGCCAGAGTCCCTTCATGTTGGCCTTGACTTCAGAGAAGTAGATACCAAACAGGAGAGGACCCAGGACCAAACCCTGTGAGACTCCACTCATGACTAGCTGGCAGTCTGACTTGGATTCAGCTACTTTCACACTGTGGATTCTATCTGTGAGCTAGTTTGCAACCCACCTAGTGATATAGGGGTTGATGCTAAGCTTAGTGAGTTTTTCTATGATTCCTGAGTGGGGAATGGTATCAAAAGCCTTGGCCAGATCAAGGTAGGGTGTATGAACCACTTTCCCTTCATCCACAGCTCTGGTGACTGATTCAAAGAAGTCAACCAAGTTGATCAGACATGATCTACCCTTCACAAAAACAAACTGTGTGGGATTCAGATTTTGATGAGTCCCTATATCCTTGTTTATTAGGTTAATGATGATGCATTCCATAGCTTTGCATATCAGACTCATCAGGCTAATGGAGCGATACTTCCCAGTGTCTGTAGTCACTCCTCTTTTGTGGAGAGGGATGACTGTAGCAGTGTGCCATTCGGTAGGGACAAAGCCTGAGGTGAGGATGTGATTGAACAGGGCACACAGGTGAGGTGCCGGTTCACTCTGTAGTTCATGTAGAATACAACCAGAGATACTGTTAGGTCCCATAGAAGCTGTATTCTTGGCCTTGGACAGTGCTGTTTTAACCTGTGCAGCAGTAATACTGGGTGCCTGGCAATCTACTGATATTGTGATTGGCCCTTTGGGGGGGGAGATGGGTAAATTTGGCACTGAATCTTTCGGGCAGTATACTGGCAATATCTGTTGGCTCACTATAGGAGGTATCATTGTGCAGTAACTCAGAGTAAATCTGGGTATTGCAATGGAGATTCTTTACATAACTATAGAAGGCCTTGTGGTTGTCTTTACTATCTGCTGCAATTCTGTTTTCATAGCTAGCATTAGAGGATTTGATGAGGGATCTCAACTTTTTGTTGAGGCTGATAAGGGAGTTTTTCCAGTCTTGGGACTTCACCTTATTTCACATCAGTTTCCTCCTTCTTTTGTAGAGTTTGTTTATGACAGGGAACCACCAGATTGGCTTCCTTTTTTCAGAGGAGAGCATCTTGGTTCTATTGGGTATGGTGAGATCCATGCATTTGTGTACGTGTTCGTACAGTGCATTGGTGTATGATTCTGCGGTCACACAACTATTCTCCATTTGCATGGGTGCTGTGAAGTTAGCCACCTCTGTTTTTAGGAGCCCAAAGTTAGCTTTGGAGAAGTTTTTCATGATGGTTACCTTTGCAGGGGTGGTGGGTGGGAGGGACGTGCATTTCTAAGGTTATCAGTTAGTGGTTGGATCTAGCCAGGGAGGAGCTGACTATTGGTATAGAGCAACAGTCGCCCATGTTAGTAATTACCAGGTCAAGGATGTTGCTACCTCTAGTGGGGGTAAGAATGTGCTGGTCCAGGGCATTAGAATTAATTAACTCCAGAAAACATTGGGCAATTGTATTGGTACATGAGTAGTTTACTCAGTTAATGAAGGGGTAGTTGAAGTCACCTAGTAAGAGAGTGTTAGGCTGGACCCTAAAATTCTCCAGGGGCTTAGGAATGTGAAGTGCGAGTCTTGGGACATGGTTGAGGACCTATAGCAGGCTATGACCTGAATTGCTGTATTACCCAATGTTAGCTGCACCTGAAGTATCTCTGATGTGTTATGTTGGGCTATCAGTCTGGAGGTGTGCGCATCCTTTATGAATATGGAAACACCACCGCCTTTGGATCTTCGGTCCAAGTTCTGGGGCCGAAAGGTGTGGAATGAGTTATAGCCTGGTAGTGCAGGGCTGCTTTCTGCTGCCTTGAGCCAGGTCTCTGTTACAGCACAAATGTCAATGTTCTCCATTTTAAGGAGCACTTCGAGGACATGCATTTTGAGATTTAGACTTCTAGCATTGAGCAGCATGACCCTCAGACTGCATTTGTTTGTAGCTGTTACGGTGGTAATTTGGTCCTTGGAACACTACCTAAAAAAAGGCGCTCTAGGAGTGGCAAGAGCCTTGGCCAGAATCTAGAAGCCCAGGGGTAACAGATGCAGGCATCTCTGGCAAAGCATCAAGGCCTGTCAATCATATCATCTCAGGCAGACAGATACTGGATCCCCTTAGAATGACACCAGAAACTTAGCCAATTGTTGAAATCATTCATGTTCTGCTTGTACTATGGTATCATTCTGGGTGATGGTAGGATGCTGCTCAGGGCTAGGGTCATACCCACCTGAGGTACATAATCTGAGAGCTCCTCCATGTCTCTTTTCATGTAGTCCAGGGAGGTACGTCTCATTCACACCCACATGTACAATGACAGAGTCATACTTGTACCTGTTGAAGGACCTAAGTGCGTGCTTTATGTGGCGGATCCTGGCACCTGACAGGCGCCTGACTGTTACTTTCCTCTTATTCAGCCTCGTGAGTGGGACATCACTCTGCCTCACTATCGAGTCACCTATGACTAGTGTGCTGGGCATGCTGCTTTGCCTTAGAGGCTTTGGTTGGGTGGCGCACTGTTTAGGAGAGTTATGTGTCTCTTGATTAGTGTTGTGCTGTGGTGGTCGAGTGTGTTTCTGCTTTGGAGGTCTCTGCTGCTTGGGTAGATTTTTATTGAAAGCCTTCATGAAGGTGGGTGTGTGGTTTGTGTTTTTATGTGAAGGCAGTGCTGGTGTGTGTTCTGGATGGCTATGTGTTCCATGTGGTGTGGTGCAAGTGCTGACCTTCGGTCTTGGCTGGAGAGTGCATGGCTTCCAATTTGGATATATAAGTGCATCTCTCGCAAGTCTGAGTGTTGGGAGGTAAGAGGAGAGGGGTGTCGGTGTACATGAGGCAGTTGCTACATTGCCTCAGGATGCCCAAGTTCACCAGGTTAATAGGAGAAAGCACAGAAAACTGACCTTTAGACATGCCTGGAGGGGTGGGCATTGAATATAAGTACTGGATCTGTTTCCTTGTAGAATGTTTAGTGCTAGTAGCACTTATATATATATATATATATATATATATATATATATATATATATGTATAGAACAAATATTCTTTTCTTCTGTACTTACAAGTCCTCTGAGTACACAAATGACATTATTTCTTAGCAAATGTATCATTAACATTTGCGTTCCTCTTACTACATCTGTCACCTTTTTGCTTCCTTGAGTATTATTAACGTTTGTATTCATGTTACTACATACTTCACCCATCTGCATCCTTATCATAGTCCTTTACCTATGTGCTTCTCTAATATATTAAACTCAACCTCAGGCCTACATAAAAAATGTAAAGTATGTGGACAAGGGACATTACATAAAACTACCCATCAACAGAGTTTTTAGAATCAACATCTCCTAGTAAAAATAAAACATTTCTATAAGAACAAGCTCCTCATTCCCCTATGGAGCAAGCATTAACCCCAACATCACCACACACATGCGCACACACACACACACACACACACACACACACGCACGCACGCACGCACGCACGCACGCACGCACACACACACACACACACACACACACACACACACACACACACACACATCACCCGGCTTATTCACTCTATCTCTGAGGATGCTCAACTTCAGACTAATGGGAAATTTAATTAGAAATTTGTTTGACTTCAATCAGTTTAGTGTCCTTCAAACACTCTGATTTATAAAGATATGAATATTTAAATTCCCACATATCTGCTTTAAACTAGTAATATATTGCTAATTATTTTGTTAATACAAGTTTACTATTGCGTAAATGTTGAGACCACATACATATTTGCCAGCACACTGTTATCCAAAATGTTTAAAGTCTGGCATATCACTACAGTCTTTAAAATAATAACCACAATTCTTTTTGGTTACACTTTGCCTTCCTGAAGTCATAGGTTTCCTGCCGAACCTGCTATACACCACATCAGTAGGCTGATAAACCATTCTTGTTGAATTATAATGTTAGAATTGTTATAGGGAACATTCTGGATGGGGCGGGGTCTCAATTTCATGCTTGTAGTTACTAAATATGCTACATACAACATTATACTAGCTTCAGGAAAAACTGGAGAAAAATGCTTTAAACACAACACAATATGCTTCATAGTTGTGGCTGTCTTGTGTAGTATCACAGCTGTGTTTGTTTAGCTGTTCTTTGGGCAATTTTACTTCAAGAAATTGAAATCATACATACTTTTCTGCCAAGTGATTTTTTTCTGAATACATGTCTGCCTTCCTCTAGCCTGGATCAGGGCTGAATGGGGTTTTCAGTGTTCCCTTACCTGGATAATAAATACATCGATTCAGATATGATTGCCACCTAAAGTATATAGCAGTCCCTAACAGACATAACTAGAGAAAATAATCAAGCAACTGTCTACGTCTACCTGTGTGTTTTTTTCTAACACACAAAAATGTGAGACCAATTTTTGAATGCATTTCCCTTGTACAGTGTTAATTTTTCCTTTCAGAACTGTGAATGAAGCTCTTTTGTTGTGTCTGTAAGCAAAAATTGTATTCCTCATAACAGTTTGGGTTATGCTACTGTTACTTATTATTTTTCAGGTCTTTGAGAAAAACATATTCTCATAATATATTTTTTTAACTATTTAATATAAACACTGGTCTTCATAGACTAAACATTTTTTGCATGTTTGCATGCAAGACAGACTTGCATTTATTCATAGCTTCATAGATTGTTACTAAGCTAACAACCTGGGGGTTCTTTCTAAGCCAAGTCATGTTTTCCCAAAACAATAATGATGTCCTGTATCCAGATAGGACGCTGAGGACCAGACAATTATAAGCTTCCTCTGTCCATAAGGGACATGGGTGCCAGGCCCTGTGTAAATTTTCTATTCCCCATCCACCGGTCTAGGGTATGCTTAAACTGGGTAATAGACGGAATTATTGCAGATGTTATAGTCTTGCATTTTGCTGAGTGTAGCACTGCTACAGGAAGAAGAGGCCAGGCACTGCAACACCGGCTGCCAGCTCTTAATTTGCAGCTCACATTAATGAGGTGACCCTATTAAAGCCTAAAATCTGCTGACATCTGAGAAGAAAATGATGCCAAGTTTAAAAATAAATCTAACACAAACAGCTAATTTGGCCTCAGTTTCATTCTGCAGATTCAGAATGTTATTCTAAAAGGTCAAGAATTTTTAATTCTAATATGCATTGTAGGGTCTGTTTAATCTATTATGTGCTATGTGTTCAAAAACTTTAACACCTTTTATTATTACTGTCTTCAAAATGTTTTTATTTTTACTCATAGCATATAATCGCCATCTAATCTATAATTTTCAGACTCTAGTTTTACCAACTGACAACTCGGCTGAACTCCATTCATCAACATCAATGACTTACTAATTTCCGGCAACGTTTGCAAATCTGTCTAGTTTACTGATAATATGCCACATGTACAACATTATGAAATACCTTTCTTTTTGTGATGAGATATTTAACACCTTTAAGCTAATTACTTAAGTACTTGTCAGCATACAGTAACAGAAAATGTGCTCAGAGAAGAAGTTATCAAGTTATATAAAATGTTTCTGTTTTCACACTGTTTTTGCATTTATACCTTGAAATAATTGCCCAAACTTTTCCACATCATTTTTTATTTCAATATACATTTTTTTACTTCTCCCATACCCTGTTGAAGATTTGTCTTTATTTTTCGCTATTACATCTGACTGGAAATGACAGCTGTTTTGAAGATTTTTCCTTTTTCCGCCACTCTTTACATGAAAATATGTTCACAGATTTTCACTGAGCAATTGTTTTCTTATCAGAATTCTTGCTGTTTCATGTATCTTTTTCTTGCTGTGACATGTTTTCTGTCTGTGATGCATTTGAATATTTATGTTGCATTCCCCATTATGTTCCTTCTACCAGGCCATAGACATTTTATACCATATGCATTTTGTTTTGCCAGTGTTTAGTGTATCATGTGTCATTTTTGCAAGCACTTCTTTGATTACCATAGACTGTCTCCTCAAGTCCTGTTTAAATGTTTGACTATAATCAATACATCTAGTTTGTTTTAATGAGAGGGTTATACATTATCTGAAAGTCTGGCAATATTGCAGCTAGAACTTCCTGCAAAGGGTGTGAAGTGTGTAGACTTTGCTCACAATATAAGAAATGTTTAATTTGATATGTGCTTTACATGTTGCATGTAATCATATGGTCTTTGACAGGATAGTCACAGAATGATGGTTCACATCCTGTTTAAGTTCATAGGTTCGTAGGTGTTTACTAGGCTAGCAACCACAAGGTCCTTTTTAAGCCTAGCCATGCATCCCAAATCTCATACAAGTTCTGATACCCTTGATAAGTGTAAACATGGGCCTGTGAGATGAATCATTTACAGGTTACTTGTTTCCATTAGAGACATAGGTGACAAACCAGGGATGAATTTCTGGTTTCCCATCCAATTGTCCAAGTTGCATGTGAATTGGGTTAGGGAGGAACTCTGCTTCACATGGATGGGGAGCCTGTTCCATAGACATGGTAGCCTTTGGGATACATACCTATTTCTCCAGCAGCTCCTATTTATATCACATGCAAGGTTTAAGTCTTAGAATGGGTAATTCTTGTGCTGTTTGTTTTGTGGATATGCAGGAGGTCCATCAGAGTGGGGTCTGACAATGCCATGTATGCCAGGCATAGATCTCCCCTCAAAAATCTGTAAGAGACAGAATACAGGTATAGGGCCTTGAGGCGGTCTGCATGGGCATATTGCTTACACCCTTTATTCTTTTAGTGAGGAACCTCTGTGGATATTCCAGTTGTTGGATATGTCTGGTTAGGTACATACCAAAGGGGGCACTGTACTCAATGATAGGTCTGATGAATGCCTAATACAGTGGAACAACGACTTCCTTGGATTTATATGCCACACCTTTGTTTATAAGTTGTGCAACATAGAATGATTTCCTCACCACTGTAGACATGTGATGATCAAAGGCTAGATTACCATCTATGTGTGTCCCTAAGTCCCTGACTACTGGGTTAACTCTAAAGGGTGTGTTGTCAATATGATCATTACCAGGGATGTATGACTTCCAAAAGGATACTATTATGCATTTCTTGGCATTTAGTTTTAGTCCATGGCTCTGACACCAGTTGTTTGTCTGTGTCAGCCCCTGCTGGAGAACATTTGTGTCAGTGTGAAATTCAATCACAGCTCCTAATTTGCAATCATCTGAAAATTTAGTAAGTCAGAGACCACTGACATTGGCCTTGACTTCTGGGAGGTAAATGCCAAAAAGGATCGGTCCAAGGACTGATCCCTGAGGGAATTCACTTGTGACCGGCCTCTTTGTAGAGGTGGACTCCCCAGTTCTAACTTCCTGGGTCCTGTCTGTGACCCAGTTATCTATCCATTGGGTGACATATGGGTTTGTACCTAACTTCCTGAGTTTGTCAACAATGCCCAAGTAAGGTATTGTGTCAAATGCCTTGGCCAAGTCAAGTTAGGCAGTGTGAACAGTTTTGCCCTCATCCATTGCTTTGGTGAAGTCCACCAAGTTGAATAGGCATGGTCTGCCCTTGATGAACCCAAACTGGGTTGGGTCACGTGTCTGGAGGTTTACTATATCTCTGTTGATCATCTCCATGATAATTCTTTCCATGGCTTTACGTATAAGACTAGTGAGACTTATGGGTCTGTAGTTTCCAGGGTCTGTAGATGGCCTAACTTTGTGCAGAGGGATAGCTGCTGCCTTTCTCTATTCATGACACAGGAATCCTGTTTGGAGGGTATAGTTAAATAGTAATTCCAGGGGCCCTGATAGGTCATGTTTCATGCTGTTTAGAAGATATCCTGGGATATTGTCTGGGCCCATTGATGCAGTGTCCTTGCTCTTAGAGAGAGCATTAAGGACCTGTTCCCTTTTGAAAGTAGGGGGAGTTATATTTGATGATATTTCCTGAGGGAAGGTTGAGGGGGAGAGAGGGGTAAAATTGGAACTGAATTCATCAATCAGGAGGTTTGCTATATCTTCTGGCTCAGTATGGGTGGCACCATTTACAATGAGCTCTGCACACAATTGTGTATTGGCTTTGAGGTTGTGGACATAGCTAAAGTACGCTTTCTGGTTTTTCTTAGTCTGTGTGGCCAAAGTTACTTCAAATTTGGCTTTGGTAGACTTTATTTTTTTCCTCTGAGGTGTTTGTTTAGTTTGATGAGAGTGCTTTTATCCTGATGGGTGCTGCACCTCCTAATTTTTGCCATGATTTTCTTCTTCTTGTTATGCATCCAATTGATTTTTTGATTCCACCAGGATGGATTATTTTTTGAATTTGTTCTTTATTTCTTCCTGGTGGGTACAGCTGCCTCTATGCAGCTCTTAACATGCTTGTACAGGGTTTCTGTGAACAGTTCTGCATAGGCAGAAGTGTACTCAGGGTTTATGGGGGCTTGAAATTTTGCCAGGTTCTCACTTAATAGCAAGAGGTTAGCCTTAGAATAGTTCCTTAATATTCCAGGTTTATGTCGGGCTCCAGGTTTTATTTTTACTTCAGAGAAGACCATTTTGTCACTTGATCTTACTAAAGATGGCATTACAGTAGGGGGTGTGCAGCAGTCTCCCATATTAGTGAGCACCAGATCCAGTATGGTTGCACCCCTGATTAGTGTATTGACTATCTGGTCCAGGGAGTCTATGCCTGTACATTTGGTGTCATATAGCATTCCCAGTTAATAGTAGGATAATTAAAGTCACCCATCAATATGGTATTGGGTTGGATGGTTAGTGTTTCTAATAACTTTAAATACATGGTATAGATTTCCTGGGTCATAGATGGGGACCTATAGCTTGCAAGGAAGTGGTATTGGATTTTACCTATGATGATTTGAGCATGGATCAGCTCAAGTGCATTGTCCTGTTTGACCAGCCTTGAAGTATATTTATTTTTGATGTAAATAGAGACACCTCCACCTTTAGTCCCTGCATGTGAAGTAGCCGGTCTAAATATGTGGAAGGCATTATAACCTTGCACTGTTGGTGTGCTCTCCGCATCTTTAAACCATGTCTCAGTGACTGCACAGACATCAGCATTCTCTATGGTAAAGAGAGCTTCCAGGGAGTGGAGTTTTTTATTTAGACTCCTAGCATTAAGCAGTAATAAATACCTTTAGCTTTTCTTGGTTTTGATTTGCTATGTCAGAAGTACTTTCAGTTTGGCATTGCCTAAAAAAGGCACTATGGGGGATGACAATGTTTTAGCTAATATTCAAAAGCCTAGAGGGGAGAAGTGCAGAACATCCCTGGCAAAGCAGCATGGCCTGTTGACCATCTCCTTCATATTGTGGCATCATCCTTGGAGAAGGTAAAATGCTTTTCAGTGCAGGCTCATACCAGCCTGAGACACATATTTCGAGAGCTCTGTGATGGCTCTCTTCATATAGTCTAAAGAGGTACATCTCAGGTCATTACTCCCACATGGACTATGACTGAGTCATGTTGGTAATTGCGGTCCAGTGACCTGAGTGGATGCGTAATGTGGCGGATCCTAGCCCCTGATAAGCAACTGACCGTAACTTTCTCCTTACTCAGCCTGGTAAGAGGGACATCAATGTATCTCACAATGGAGTTTCCAATGACTAGAATGTTGGATTGTGTGGTGACGTGCCTTATGGGCTTAAAGGTAGAGGCTCTATGAGATGTAGCTCTATGTGTTGATGTGGGTTTTGTTTTGAAAGAGCACATTTGGGGCTGCTGTGGGTATTTCGTATGTGTACTTCATCTAGGAGGTCTTTGTGGTTTAGGAAGGTTACATGCAAGTGCCTCAGCATATCTGGATCTATTTGTCTATTTTGAATTGTGTGTGATGGGTGTAGCATGTGTACTACTGACAACCTTATTGACGTTAGGAGTACTTTTGTGTGAGAGCTTTGCCTCCAGTGACATTGTGTAAATACATCTGTCACATACCATATCAGTTTGTTTGAGAATTAACTGGTTGTCAATAAACATGAGGCAATTTATACATTAACTTAGGATGCCCATATACACTATACTGGTAATAGAAACAGTAGGAAAGTTTATATCCATGGAAACAGACCCTTTTTTATTGATTAGACTGTTGGAGTGAGAATATCAATCACTGTCAGGAGTATCTGGTTTGCAACTATGTGAACAGTACTTGTCAGTGGAGACTAGTTCTCCTGTATGCAGCTAGGTTTTGGGGAAATTTCAATTGTGTTTTTACAGGAAAAATGTCACTCAGGGTGTCTTAGTCTGTACAGAGCACTGCCAAACACTTGAAGGGAAACTAATATGTAGACCATGAAAATGTAAGGACGAAGTATTTAGGTAGATATTCTGAAATTAGAAACAAGTCAAGCAGTACTTACTGAAAACAAAGCATTAGCTTGTCAAGAATGATGAAAAGAGGGGAGTCGCATGAATGGCTACTACTACTGCTGATCTCAGCACAGCTTCACTTTGTTGGGATACATGTGCTCCTTTGCTACTTCTCTCACCAGAAGCAAAATGTTAGCACCAATCCTAAGAAGAGAAGCAAGCCACGGCCTGTTTGGTGATCCACAGTCTTGTCCCAGATGATGCAAAGGTCTGTAGGCTTGTAGCCTTTTTCTGGTTGATGCCTCAAATAGCAACTGGACTAATTGGGTACATTAAGCACAGACACTCCATCTCCAAACAGAAACAGTCGGGAATCAATGCACTCTGCTCCTGCTCTCACCAGGATCAGGATATAAGCACAGATTCCAAGCTGTCACCTATAAAGCAGTTATTAGGCTGTCTGGTGATTAGCAATCTTTAGGAAATAATGTCCCTGTACTTCTCCTCTCACTAGGAGAAACCAGAAGCACTAATACCAAGATGACTACTAAGAGGCAGAATGTGGGCTCTCCAGTAACTGGTGGTCTTGCAAGAGATACTTAAAGGTAAGATGAAAAAAAAAGATTTATCCTAAACACTGCAGTGTGCACTAAGCAGTTAGATATGAAAGTGAGTAACTTATGTTTTAGCTGTCTAAAAAGTTAAGTTTTAGAGTAGAGCCACTATTTTTAAAAGACCAAGATAGATTGAAAGGGGGTGGCACTTTTGTGCTCTGGTACTGTGGAATACAGTAGGATGGCCAATAATTTTAAATAGTTGAATGGGAGTGTTTTCACAAAATTATAATTTTGTACTTACACCAGCCAGTGAAAGGAGAGAGGGAACAAGATATATGGTCAAATTAACAAAAGGGGCAAGAAACTAGAAAGTCAGTGGTGTTTAGGAACGCAGCAGTAACAGTGTGGGAGGGTGGGGGAAATTATGTCTGATTCACAAGAAACAGAGCTGTGGTCTCTTTTCAAGTTTGAATATTCAGTTAAAAGCAGAATATAAGTAAAACACAGTGTAAAGAAAACAAGTCGTAGTACACAAAATAGAAAAAGGCAATAAAGTAATACAAAGTACAGGAAATAAAAAGCAAAGTAACCTTTCCTTCACAGCAAGCTGTGGCATAGCCTGGATGAGCCTTTCCAGTAAAGTTCTGAAATGTTTTATTTTACCCCTTAAATAGATGGTTTAGTTCCTAGCACCTCCCTCTCACTTCATAGATTATTAACCTTAACTGACCTGTTCTAACTTATATGTGACTCCTTAATTGATCAGTTCTAATTTCTGTCTGACTTACAAGAAACAGAGCTGTGGTCTCTTTTCAAGTTTTAATATGCAGTTAAAAGCAGAATACAAGTAAAACACAGTGTAAAGAAAACAAATCATAGTATACAAAATAGAAAAAGGCAATAACATAATACAAAATACAAGAAATAAAAATCAAACTAACCTTTCCTTCACAGCAAGCTGTGGCAGAGTCTGGGTGAGCCTTTCCAGTAAAGCCGCTGCAACTGCAGATTGCCACATATGAAAAGATAGGATTTAGTGACTATTTAAGAAACTACTATGATATTACATTGACCCTAAAGCCGAAAAAATGTTAGCTTTTGCACTATGTTAGCAGAATGGATTAAGTGTGAAAAACAGTAGGAATTATCACCTTTATGTGTCGCACCTTTTTATTTTAATGGTGGGTTTTAAAGCATACAGATGAAAAGAACAAAAAAGATGAGGAGGTTTTATATTCAAGGCACTGTAGGCCTTTAAAAGGCTGGAACTATGCTAAAATCGTAATGATGTAATAATCACATGATTTCAGGGAGTGCTAAAGCAAGGCAGTATTTTGCATTGGATTCACAGCCTGATGAAGTCCAGAAGTATGAAAATGCTGTTTTCATTTATTGTTACATATATTTTATCATGTTTTGTTTTCAGATGAATGCAACTTTGAAGTTATGTACATTGAGATGAATGACCTGAGGTGCTCCCCCTAGGGGAGATGCAGAGAAATATGGTTAAGGTCTCTCAGCAAGAAAGATACCTACCATTAGTTGTATGTTAGCATTTTTGAGAACGCTGCCACACTTCTAAATCTAAAATAATTAACTCAAAAAAATGGAGAACTGTTGTCATTCCAGCCTGTTTCACCAGGGTGGTCTGCATTTCCCTCTTCAGGGTTTTCACATATTGGGTAAGACTTTATTCTGCCTGCTTAGCGAATTTTTTTTTTTTTTTTTTTTTTTTTTTTTCAATCTAAATCTTTTGGACATTTCAAACTAGCAAATTCCTATCCAGCTTACAGTAACTTGGCAGCAATCAATGCTAGTAGTTTGAACAAAAAAAATATATACTAATTTTGATGTCAACCTCACACAAAAGCACATATATACAGGCATCAGGGATACTCTACCTACTTCAGGAAATTCAGTCAGTAGATGTCATCGTGAAACTCTATCAGGTGGGAAGGCAATGGCAGAAAGATAAAGAAGATATTCAGTCCCTCTTTATAAGGGAATCCAGCCACAACCTTCTCACCAGTCCCATGGACATCAAAGGCAAATGGAAGGAGTACTTCTAGCAGTTTCTGAATGAAGAAAACCCCATGGAAGCTGTACTGTCCTAGACACAGCCTATGATGAAAAGAAGAAGAGGAGCCCGCCATAAAACAAGTAAGAACAGCACTAAGGAAAATGAAGTCAGGGAAAACAGCAGTCCACAGCAGAGGTCACAGCAGATGTGATAAAGACGCTGGGTGAGATAGGAGACGAATGGCTCCATAGAGGACTCAGAGCAGAGTGAAAGGAATATCCAGATGACTGGAGAATAAGCATACTAGTGTGAGTGTTCAAGGAAAAAGGTGACACTCACAAATGTGGGCAGTACAGAGATATTAAATGTCTATGACACTGCATGAAAGTTCTAGAGAGGCTGTTAGACAAATGCATATGTAGAGTAGTAGAAAGTAAAATGGGAGATGAGCAGTTCAGATTCAGATCAGAGTGCAATGTTTGCAGTGAGACAGATAGTTGAGAAGAAGCTAGAGATGAGGAAAGAGTCCAACTGGGCATTACTAGACTTGGAAAAAGCATGCAAAAACCTGTTGTGAGACTACAAAAGATAAGTGTTTATTTTCAATTGTTTTCTGCACTTCTGATTAACTAAAACAATATTTCCTGCATATCTATTTAAACTGTGTAACTGTTTATTAGGTTTAGTGAATTGAATCCTTACCTCTGTTCTGATCTTGTATCTCCACCCACCTTCCCAATTGTTGGTGGCTTTTGAGTTGCCCACCACTACTATAAATTTGATATTGGACACTCCTCCCAGTCCAGTGGTGAAGGCACACCCCTTTAGCTTCTTAACCTTGAATTATCTTCTGTCTCCACACTTTCTACTTGAAAAAAAATAATATATATGTATATATATATATATATATATATATATATATATATATATATATATATATATATATATATATATTGTGCCTTTTCCTACTTCATTTTGCTGCATGTGCTTAGGTGTTCAACTGCATTTAGTTTGCTGCATTTGATACTGCTTGTCTGTAGCCTGATTAAACTGATGACAGTATTCTATTGAATTTCTGCTTTATTTTACCTGTTTTTTACTGCTGTGATTGGGAACTAAGTTATCACATTTGCACTGTTCTAAAGCAAATTACTGATTAACTACAATTCATTATGTTTAATTGTATTCATTGCTATTTACTGCAATTCATTACTGTTTAACTGCATTTTACTGCATTTCATTACTGTTTAACTGTATTTATTCATACTAAGTTCTATTTTTGTCTGTAAGTAGTTAATCTGTGCTTTTGTGTGAGTTTTACTGTGTTCTTACCCTTAAATTTGGTCTGGAGTATTTCTCCCCAGGCCTCCGCTGAAAACTGGCTTCATTCCAAGTTGGAATTTCCCGGTTAACAAATGTTAAATACAATAAAATAAAAAAATAAAATTGAGTAGCATAATCTGGATACAAGGTTTGCTGCATCCAGAGCAGTTTGTTTTTGCATTTTGTGTTTCTGGCAGCCATCTTCTATTTGCCATCTGTGTTTCTGGCAGCCATCTTGTGTTGGTAGAGGCTTATCTCCTCTGCTAGCGAGAATAGTAGGGCTGCCTGGACCTTGTCTGGCACAAGCTTGTAAGGAAAGTATGGACTAGCAGGATTGGCTAGATTTTGTGTTACTAGAACCTTCTATATTTTTTGGTACTTAAACCCCATGTTTGAGCTGGTTTGGGCTTGTCTGCATGTCATGCACCACAACTGCACTGTTTTAACCCATTGTGAGGTATTCCAGCTACAGATTTTCCCTTACTAGCACTTGTGTGATCACCTAGTCGTACTCCTCTTAGACTTTCCACCCTTTACCCCCTTAGCTCTCTCTGGCCTCTCTCCCTCAGATTCTGACAAATATGGGTGGACAATTTCCTATGGTTTCTCCTGCCAGTCTAGTTGATATGGGCACCCTGACTCAGTGTCACAACTACCTCATGTACATGGGCAACCGTCTACTACTACCACCTAGGAACACAATTTATGAGAGATGCAATTACATTAAAAACCTAGAAGCTATGGTCTCTCTCACACATATATCTGGCACTGAGGAGTTTGTCAAAACAAACACCTCATCTCAAACACCATCACACCTACACAACACACATGCACATATGTGGAGGTTCTGAACAAAAACATACCCAAACAAAAGAGACCTCTGAAGCAAAAACACACGTGGACTCTACTGCCAACAACACATAGTCCACACACCTATGTCTTACAGCTACTAAGGCCTAAACATAAACCCTAGATATTAGTCATAGGAGACTCCATTGTGAGACATACAGATATGCCCCTCACCAGGCTGGATAAGGAGAAAATCATGGTTACTTGTTTGTTAGGTGCCAGAATCTGTCATATCACCCATGCACTCAAGTCTCTCAACAACAGGTACTGTTATGACTCTGTCATAGTCCATATTGGTGTGAATGGCTTGAGATGTATCTCCCTGGACTACATGAAGAGAGACATGATTGAGCTTGCTGAATATGTGTCCCAGGCAGGTATGTTCCTAGCCTTAAACAGCGTTTGACCGTCACCCAGAATGATGCCTCAGTACAAACAGAAAATGATTGAGTTTAGCAATTGGCTTAGTTTCTGGTGTCATTCCAAGGGTATCTAGAACCTGACAGCCTGGGAAGACATGACCAACGGACCACGATGCTTTGCCAGAGGTGGCCTGCATCTGTCTCCCTTGGGCTTCAGGCTTTTGGAAAAGGATCTTACCTCATCAATACTGCCTTTTTTAGGTAATGCCATGAGGTCAAAACTATTAACATGAAAATTTCATCAACATGCAAATTAAAGGTCATAGGTTCATAGGTGTGTACTAGGCTAATGGCCCTGGAGCCTATATAAGCCTAGCCCAAGAGGATTCCCTGGCATCATGCTGCCCAAAGTTAGTTCCCAGTGCCCCTGTCAAACAAGGCCACTGAAGTGATCCCCAGGATGAAGTTCCTATTGCTCATCCACTCATCAAGATTTCTCTTAAAGAGGGCCAGTGAAGTTCTCTGCTTGACGTGAATGGAAAGTTTGTTCCAGAGTGTGGGAAGTCTCTGGGTTCTGAACCTGTCCTTCCAGCATGTTCTGTTTATTGTGGTAATGAGGTTTAGGTCCCTGGAGTGTGTGGCACAGAGGGATTGGGATTTCTTTAGGTGTAGCATATCTAGCAGCTGTGGGTCAGACATGGCTTTGTAGGTCAAGCAGAGATCGCCTCTAAGTAGGCGATAAGAGACAGCGTATAGCTGGAGTTTTTTGAGTCTGTCTGCATAGGGCATGTGACTAAGGCCTAAGATCCTCTTAGTGAGGTATTTTTGTGGCCTTTCCAGTTGTTGTAGGTGTCTAGTGAGGTACATATCAAATGAGGCATTGTATTCTATAATAGTTCTAATGAGGGACAAGTAGAGAGGGATTATGACCTCTTTCTTCCTGGATGAGAAACTTTTTGTAATGACATGTGCCACATAGAAGGACTTTCTGACTACAGTGACAATGTGGTTATCAAAGAAGAGGTTGCTGTCAACCTGTGTCCCCAGGTCTCTTATCACACCTTTGGCGTTTAGTGGACTACTGCCTATGTGGCAGTTCATGGGCACCAAATTTTTGGTCAAATAAAGCAGAAACTCAATAGAATACTGTCACCAAAGGGAATGACAATGCAGTTTTTGGCATTGAGTTTAAGGCCATGGCTTTGGCACCAGTCATTGGTGTCAGTGAGGCTGCTAAACGCTATGAGTCTAAACATGAAACTGTACTCACTGTAAGCATTCTTAACCATGGAAGATGCTGATGTTTGTGCAATCACAGAAACCTGGTTCAAAGCTGCTATACACATCTATGTTTACTCTAGAAATATTCCAGATCATTCTTACTATTTCCCTTATCTCTTTGGAAAATTGATTATGTTGTATAATATGTTCTTTTTCACGTTTAGCCTCCTGTTTTTCATTGGATGATTTACCCAAACTGAAACCTAACAGGGGCTTGTACCTGCCCCTCCCCCCATTCATTAAAAACGTTTTGATCAGGCTGTTGATTAAATCCATGAGGTAACGTCTCACTAAAAACATTTGGTTCAAGTTTGACTAGTTCATCCCATACTTCCTCATGCTGCGAAGTCATTCTTGCTATTTTTATTGCCTGACCTTTAGCAAAGTGTTTCTTTTGAATGTGGGGGTGGCTGCTTGTAAAATGTAAATATGCATTGCAGAATGTCTCTTTCCTGTAAACATTGGATTTAAATCTTGTAGCTGAATGGGAAATAAGAGTATCTAAGTAATTAATACTCACCCTGTTCCAATTATAGGTGAATTTTACAAATTATGTGGTGCTGTTCAGATATTCCACAAAAGAATGTATTTCTGCCTCTGTACCATACCATAAAATAAAGATGTCATCCAAAAATGTTAAGTAGAGGTGGAAATTCTTAGAATGTCCACCATTAAGCCCATATATGTTTTTCTATCCTAGTAAGACTATGTTGACATAAGCCAGGATGCAGAGTGCACCCATTGCTACACCCCTTATCTGTTGGAAGAACTCTTCCTCAAGAAATAAATAATTATTTTCCAGAATAAGGGACACATCTACTACTAAATATTTATTTATTTCCATTTGTTAACTGGGAAAGTCTGACTGGGCACAAAGATAGCCCATTTTCAGGGGAAGCCTGGGGAGAAAAGCTCCATAAAGTACAAACAACATAACAGTTCAAAAATATTTATAGCTAAGCACATGGCTCCATAAAGCACAACAATTTAACAGTTCAAAAATACATATAAGATACATAGTGATTGTAGTTCTATCATGATTAGAATATAATTTGTAAGATTAATAAGGGGTACATATTGTAGAAAGTATGGATAAGAAATACAGATTTTATTTGAGTAGGATTCACAATAATGTAAAAATAAAGAATCTAAGTTGTTGCCAAGGAGGTAAAGTACTGACAAGATGACAGAATGAAGGAGAAAGGAGAGTGGTTGAGACGGTAGTTAAGTGAGGAGTAATAGGGGATTTAGATGAGAGAAGGAAAGAGAAAGTCTGTCTATATGCCAGCTAGGCAGGATTAGTGCAGGAACAAAGCCAGGAGTTATTAAGGTGTTCCCTCAGTAGTTGTTTGAAATCGTTAGTGTTGCTGGTATTGAGTATACTTTGAGGCATGTCGTCCTAGGCTTTGGCTATCTTGTATGAGTACAAGGAATCTGTGTGGCAGTTGTTTGGCTTACTGACTTTCAGAAGTAATTTATTGGATGATCTTAATGTTCTGCTGCTGGAGTAGGGTACTACTAGGTTGCTAATGGATCGACAATTATTTGGGTAATAGAGAACAGAGTGGGTAAAAAGTAGTTGATTGAAGGTTAAAAAGTTGGGAAGTTCCAGCCAGTTAAGTTGGTATAGTGTCTTACAGTGATGTATTCTATTGGGTTGGTTGGTAGTGAATTTGGCTATTTTACGATACCACGATTCTATTTTGTTTAGGTCACATTTTCTTAGGTTTGTGAAAATAGGGGAGGCACATAATTGGGAGCACAGAAAATGAGTTCTACAGATGGCATGTCTGGTGGAATCAGTTAAAAATGGTTTTATTCTATATAGGGACCCTAGCTTGAAATGGACTTTCTTGATAACTAGGACTAGGTGTTTGTCAAATTTGAGATCCTTGTGTATGGTGGCCCCTAGAAGTTTTGTATGGTCTACAGGTTCAATGGTGGTCTTGCGTGAAGAATAGATGGAGATGGTAGTAGGGTCAATCGTATTGTTGCTACTGCAGAAGAGAATACATTTTGTTTTAGAAGGGTTGAGAATAAGTTGGGAGTCAGAAAGAAACTTCTCTATATCCAGAAAGGATTATTGGATTTTGTTTGTGATTGGGTAGAGAGGAGTGTGTGGTAAGAGTTTCATGAAACAGCCCCAGTCCTTCATGTTTGGATATAACAGAAAATAAATCAGTGACATCAGTGGTCAAGAATATCATTGCTTTTTCTAAATACTATTCTTTGTGTCCCAGGAAGTCCCATGATTTTTTTACAAGGTGGGGGGTTATTTCAACAACATGCTTTACCTGTTTTATCGACCAACATTGCAAGGGGGTGAGTTTTTGACCCTTGTGCTGAAATAATTGGTCTGAAGGGGGGTTCTTTCATGTACTTATGAATTTTTGGAATGACAATAAATTATCAGTTTAGGCTTAAATAGAAACTTGCAGGTCTCTACATCAATTCTCCGTTCCAACACATATACTTCCAAGTAAGGGTCAGTTCTTTGATATGCAATATTTATTTGATTTCTAGATACAAAAGTGTAGTTAGACGTGTTATGCAAAATATATAGTAGCACGTCAGAATAATCCTGTGCATCTAACAGGACTATCCCACCCCTTATCAGGTTTCATGATGTGTATGTTCTTATCTTTTCTAAGTGCATCCAAAAGAACTTTCTCTTCACTAGTAAGATTGCTTATGACACATTTTTCTTAAGAATGCATCTTATAAATGTCCTCCATTACTGCCCTTTCAAAAACGTGTATGATAGGATGAAGATGAGGGTTGTTTCCTAAGACCACTACTATTATGATATGCAGCACAAGCTTCATTTTGATCTCTCTCCTGAAAAAGTGTGTTAATTTCCTATTCTATAGCTTAAGCTCTACTATAGAATCTGCAATGTCTACAACTCTAGTAGGCATGAACTTGAAGCCTTTAAGGAATAAAGTAAAATGGCCTTTGGTAATGTGAGTCTGAGTGTAATTATAGATGTTAAAATGCCATCCTTTCCTGTAGTTATCCTCTCTTCTTCCTCCCTGTTTCTGATATAATTCTATGGCGGAGTGGTGTGGTTGTTGAAAATACTGTCCTGAATCTATCATCTGTTTCGACTGACGTGTTAGTCTCTCTGACTGTCTTGGTACATGAAAATCCAGAAGCTCACTGTGGGATATATCTACCCCTTCTATATCTGTGTTGCACCTCCCACTAGATCCTGGTCGGGGTGGGGGGTGGGTAGTGAGTGTTTGTAATCTACTATCAAACATCACAATCTTTTTACTGTTCACCTTCACTGGATGCACTTGTGGTATCAGATAAGCCATTTTGTGCTTATATTGCTTTAAATCCCTCTCCAGTTTACTTTTTTTAAAGACAAATATTGTTACATCTCATATCCATATTCATTCATATTTTGCCATATAAATTCTTATACTCTAAAAACAATAAATCATTCACAATTTGCTGATTGAAATTTTCTACATTCATCCCAGTGTCCCTAGGAAAGTCTCATTGTGAGTAATAATTTTTTGAACAAGTTCAAAACTACATCTATCAAAAAAGTGATAAAATCATCCAAAACGTCATCCCTGTAATTTAGACCAAAGGGAAACTTATATAACCTCAAGCCCTGGGGTACAATGTTCAACTTATAACATTCTCTGAAGCAATTATTCTCAATTTGTGTGCTTTTCAGCTTAACCATTTTTTTTTTCAAACAAAAATATCAAGTTCATTAAACAGGGTTAGTTATTGTCATGAACTGCATTATTTGAAATAACCATTGAACTGCAAGCAGTTTGAAGGCAAAAAGACTTATCTATAAGGATTTTAAAATAAATGTTAGGAATGTCATTAGAAGACTTTGCATAAACATTGGGCAGGATTCACGAAGGCTTGCACAGAGTCTAAGAGTAGTGTAAGACTCCATGCAGCCTTCGCGATCCAGGAACAGCCCAAAGTCCGTGTAAGAGGCAAGCTAAAACGTCTCTTACACGGAGTGGGCGTGGATAAGCTAATCACCTCACTTGCAGCCGAATAGCATGCAAATGAGGATGATTAGCAATTCAGGAAGCCCAGAGCAGCCCGTGTAAGAGCCGTTTTAGCTGCAGAAATGTACTCAGTTGACAACTGAGTACGTTTCTGCAAAAAACATAATGGAGCCATGTCAGCTCCAAATAAAGGGTGCATATGTGTCAGGCAGCATGCCAATGGCCAAATATGTGGCCATTGGCAAGGTAACCTGATGCAAATATATTAAAAATATAATTTTTTCGATGTTTAAACCCAGCACAGTCCCGCACAAACAGGCTGCGCTGTATAAAACATAAAAACGAAGGTTATAAACCCACAAATGTGGGTTTTATGCAATACATGGAATGTCAATGCAGGGACCAGCAGACCAAAACCAACATGGCCACCGTGTAGTGGTTGCTAAGGGGGGAAGCTGAGTCTAAGACATGTAACTAAGCATTAGTAGGCAATCTGATGCAAATGAGTGTTAGGATACTGAATTCCACTGTCACATAGCAAATGAGCACAGTCTGAGTAGTGTAAGAGTTACAGAAGGGGGAGGAACAGAGTAGGAGATAGGTGACATCACAGGGGGGAATGGTAGAAAGAAATGCAGTTCATTGGAGGTCAGAGTTACATGACAGATGTCAGACAGATATCATGGAAAGAGGTGTGCCACTAGATAAGCAAGAGAAAGTCAAGAAATGGAAGGTGTACACTGTTGCCTACACCAAATTTTTTTGCTGGGTGTGCATACGCACGTGTGTGCACCATGAAGCGCGAGTAAGGCAGTGTGCGTGTGTGTAAGGCAGACTGAGCATGTGGGAGCATGTTGGGAGATGTTTAACACTGTTTGCGCGGGTGTGCACGCGTTTTAATCCGAATAAGCAGATTCTGAACCGTGTAAGCATGTGTGCGCGCGTGTAAGCCACTGTGAGCGTGTTTCTGCTGGTTTGCACACGGCTCCTCCCTGAGGAAACAGAGAGGAAAAAGGAAGCAACAGATTTAGTAGGAAGCTAGCAGGGAATACTGCTGGAGCTAGCAGGTGAAAACAATTAGAAGCAGGCAATTACACAGGCAGAATAGTAGCCCAGCCCAGCACTTAAAACTCTGAAAACAGCAGTGCAGGATGTTTCTCTCAAGAGACACTGCAAGACAGGAGTAAGTTATTAGAAGTGAAAACTGAAAAAGCTGAACTCAGAGCAGAAATGTTAGGGGCTGCCATAGCTGTCATAATGAGACATAGGCGACTTTCTGAGGGTGGTGACAATGCAGATGGGGCCAGACAACCCACAGTGAGGAGACAGAGAAGAGTGTACAGGCCCAGAGTCACCTACCACGGGTTACATGAGCTGGAGATAGTAGAGCGCTATAGAGTGGACAGAGACCTCCTGCAGCAAATAGTCAAGCTGTGCAGGCCACGCCTCACACACAGAACCAACAGAGGGGAACCCATCCCAGTGGAAACCAAGGTATGTGTTGGCCTAAGAATACTAGCAACAGGTACCTTCCAGAGACCAACTGGTGATATGATGGGGATATCACAGGCATCAGCCTCCAGGGTACTGCACCAATTCCTGGATGCCATGTCAGCACATGTCGGTGATCATGTATATTTCCCCAATGCCAGTGAGGTATTGGCCAGCAATATGCTTCTCTTCCAGCAAATAGCGGAATACCCTGAGGTAGTGGGTGCAATAGACTGCACACACATATGCATCAAAGCACCAGCCGGTGAGCGGGGTAGGGCATACATCAACCGCAAGGGCTTCCCCTCCATCAACTGCCAGGTCATGTGTGATGCCCAGGGCATAATAATGAATGTGTGTGCTGGCTGTCCTGGGAGCTACCATGATTCCCACATCTGGCATTTGACGCAACTGTACCAGACATTTGCCAATGGGGACATCCCGCACGGACACCTAGTGGGGGATGCAGGTTATGCACTGGAGCCGTGGCTGATGACACCCATCAGAAACGCACACACACCTGAACAGGAACGCCATAATGAGGCACACGCACAAACACGTAATGTAATAGAGCGTGTGTTTGGGCTGCTCAAGTCACGGTTCCGGTGTCTGGACATATCTGGTGGAGCCTTGCAGTACACACCAACTACATGTACCCAAATTGTCATGGTATGTGCTATGCTACATAATATGATCTTGCGAAAACAGCTGCAGCAGGACCAGCATAGGGCCGGGCCAAACAGCCCCCCACCATTGCCAAGGCCATCACAGGCAGAGCGTGACTCGGAGGAGGACCAACCTGAGCCTGCCCCAGTAGGCAGAAGGAGGCGTGCCCAGTATGCCCTGGCCTTGGCAAAGAGGCAACGCATAGCACATACACTGGCTCAGTAGGAACCCTGGGAATGATACCCCCTCTGACTCACTCAAATAATAACATGGATGCCTACAATGACATGACCTGCTCACAAACATGTACAGGGAAGTGTAATATGTGCATCTGACAGAGGCAGCCCTGCAGCACCACCTGAGGCATGAATGCCATGTGTTAAGTAATGTAACACCATGTACTATATGCACACCTGAGGACCCTGACTAACATCCTACCCTCACTAAGCATCATGCCACAATATGACAATGAGATGATCAAGTGCAATAATTGACTGAAGTATCGCAGTTAGTCAAAGGGGATCCAATGTGTGCCAGTCTGGGATGACATGCTGAGCATGACATGATGCTCCACCTGCTAGGACTGGCGTGCACCTATCAGTGCAGGCTGTATGGATACTGGCAAAGGCTGTTGTTACCCACAGTGTGCCCTGAATAGGTAAGGCTCAAAACACAAACCTATCTCCATAGGTATCAGAAGGGATAAGAATAAGATAAGGGATAAGTCAAAACAGCAAGATGCATGCAGTCTAAACTCACCCAGTATGGAGAATGTTGATATCTGTGCTGTAACAGAAAACTGAGTCAAGGCTCACAACAGCACCCTAACACTACCAGGTTACACCTCATACTGTGCTGTACAGCCTCAAAACATGGAACAAGCTACAAAAGGAGGGTGACTAGCAAGAATTGTCAAGGATAACCACACCCCCATGTTGGTACCACAACAAGAAGCAGCATGGACTAGCCATGGTCAAGTAACAGTGGCTAAAACTGCCTCCCAGTTTATAGCCTGCTACAGACTACTGTCCCAACACCAGGAACTGCACCTGGCCTATGCTGGAATACATAAATATATCAAGTCCTCCAAACCACATTATATTGGGTGACTGAAAATACCCAGACATAGACTGGGAGCATTATACTAGCTCCAACAGTGTAGGACAAAAGTTCATAGAATCCATAAACCAAAAGGCCCAGGAACAACGTACCACTCCCACAAGAGGGGTAAGCATACTGGATGTGATAATCAGCAACATGGGTACTGGATGGCAAGACGAGAAGTGTATTGCTCACTGGTAAAACCAGACCATAGAGTAATCACACTGGATATACAAATCCTGACCACAGTCCCTGGCCAGAAAACCACAGTGGAAAACATGTGTAAAGCAATATTTGCACTCCTCCAAACTGATGTGGAATCAATTAAAGGTCCTGTGCAGGTGCAAAATATGGGCCACACCTCAGAACCTGTAATACAGCCATTCCATGAACACTGCCAGGAATGCTTGGATTATGCAATCCTAAATTAAAACAAGACACAATGCCATACACGCAGGCATCTGGCATGGTGGACACCAGCCATAACCAAACCATGCAAGAGAATGAGGAAGCTACTACATGATAGAGCAAACATAAACAATGACGTGATCACTGATCAGTAGTATGGCAATAAAATATGTCCACACATACAATCCACTAAGGCCAGCCACAACAAGTTGAATCTGTGAATCCTGAGGCAATGTTACACCTGCCCCAAGTACACAGACAACTCCCAACTCCACCCAAGAAATACAAATATATGTGAGAGATGCAACCATCTATCCAAACTGGAGGCTGAGCTCCCTCAACTCAGTACTCCCAAAACTAGTCAGGAGGAGAAGGTAACCACACACACCACAAACACAGTCCCACATAGACCTATCACAACTACAGACCAAACACATAAACACAGAAAAACATTCCCGGAGGCACAAATTACAAACACAGCACACCAACAGAGGCCTCTAAAGCAGACACCCAATCAAACAACCTCCAAACATAGCACATGCAACACATAGTACACAAAGCTGGTGTGCCAAACAGTCACAGGCCAGAAGGAGAAACAACATCCCTGATACAGTTGTAATAGGTGACTCCATAGTCAGACACACTGCTGTCCCGCACACCAGACTGAACAAGGGAAAGGGTACAGTAAGCTGCCTGTAGGCTGCCACAATACGCCACATAACAGAAGTATGCAGGTCACTCCAAAGCAAGTAGAAATATGATGCAGTCATAGTCCATGCTGGTGTGAATGACCTGAGATGTACCTCCGTAGACTACATGAAAAGAGACATAGATGAGCTCTCTGATTATGTAGTCCAGGCCGGTATGACACTCACCGTTTGCAGCATCCTACCCTTACCAAGAATAATGCCACAGTACAAACACGGAATGATCAGTCATAGCAAGAGGCACACTTACTGGTGTCATTCCAAGGGGATCCAATGTCTGTCTGCTTGGGATGTCATGCTTGACAAGCCATGCAGCTGTTCTTGGGATGGCTTGCACCTGTTACCCCTGGGTGTGTGGATATTGGATAAGGCCTTTGCCACCTCCATAGAGCCTTTTGTAGGCAAGGCTGAAAAGACTAACCCACCACCCTAGAAAACATAAGTGGGAAGAAACATAAGGGTAATGCTGACCAATGCCAGATGTGTAAACCCCAATATGCATGTTCCCAAGGCCATCCCCAGTATGGAGAACATCGATGTCTGTGCAGTGACAGAAACCTGCTGCAAGCCTCCTGACAGCACACCAGCACTACCAGGATATACCACATATCATGTGTCATGGCCCCAAAACCTGGAACAAAACATAAAAGGAGGGTGAGTATCCAAATTCAGCACAGACACCCATACGTCCAGGTAACTGACAATGCACAAGGCATTGGAGTCCACCCATGTGCAACTAACTGTAGGCAAGACTGCTGTACAGTCTGTAGCATGCTACAGACCACACTCTCACACACAGGAACACCACCCAGCCGTCCTGAAGACACTGGACAGTATAAATGTCCCACCAAATACCAAACAAGGTACCACAAATTACCACATAGGTGGTAAACCATTATGTATGGAAGGAGTAATCAGGGACCTAGGGACACAAGTGGACAGTAACCTGTTATGTGACACTCACATTGCCAATGTGGCTAGGAAGACTGTCTACATTTGACACCGTATCAGGAAAGGATTCACATCTATGTCAACAGAGGTCATTGTGCCCCTATACTGTTCTCTTATCACACCCATAATCTAGTACAATGCCTCATATGGGATGTACCTTACCTGACACCTGCAGCAGTTAGAAAGACCTCAAAGGTACCTCACCAAGAGGATAAAGGGTCTCAAATATATGTCATATGCTAGTAACCGTTGACAAAACACCAAACTCTTGTAACAAAGAAAACGTTGACTACACCAAGCGCGAAGACTGACTTGCTTCCAAAGCGTTTATTTACACAATATATCCCATAGCGGTTAAGCACATATAATGTTCTTCAAAGCACGAAAAAGGTAAAAAATTCAAGGACAAGTAAAATGTGAAACGCTACAAGCATTTTTCGTCTGGATAAATATCCAGACTTCTTCAGACACAGCTAACACTAAACAAACTGGGTATTTAACCATAGTTTCAAACAGTTAAGCACAGGTGCATCAACTTAATTATTGCTTTCCTTTACCAACCTTAAAGTCACAGTCATCATATCACTAGTTAAACATACAACATTATACAACCATATTTAAAACCACTCATATTGAAAATGGCTAAAAAGCACTATCTTGACTATTTATAGTACTAAGCTACTCTAAATTATAAAAAGTTTACGGATGCAAAGTCCGTTTTCTAACAAGATGATTGTTTTAAGCATTTTATTCACAATCAAGAATTCTACTGTATAGATAATACTGTAATTGTATGTATTACAACATAAGGAACTTAAATCCTCAAGTTTAGTTTAAAATGTTATTGAATTTACCTTAATAAACTTTTAATCTTTAAAATGCACGTGATTGAACATAATTCGTTCAATCCTGGTTCTCTACATGCTGCCAACCGTAATTGCCAGCTTAATTCGTTTTTTTCTAACTCCAACTTTAAATAATTTTTATTCATTAAATTGTTTTCTGTCAAACAATTTTTAGTTTGACTAATAACCATAAACTTGAAAGTATGGACTAGATGTTCTGCACAGTGCCTAGCAAGGGCATTTTCACTTTTGTTCCTTGCTATCGCATAGAGATGTTCATAGATCCTGTCACGTAACCGCCTCTCCGTTTTGCCCATGTAAAACGACGTGCATTGTGTACACTGTGCCAAATAAACTATGGCTCTAGAATTACAATTATATGATTCCTTAATAAAGAAGCTTTCTTTTCTGATAGTAAATGTATCTAATGTTTCTATATAACTGCAGTACTTGCATGCACCGCATTTCTTTGTACCCCCTTTACATTTCTTAATTTTAGGTTTCGTTTCAAGTAATTTTTTCATGTTTGTGCCCCTTCTATAAGTTACTATAGGGCCAACATTCAACATTTTCAACATTCTTGAAAGGTCTTTGTCCATTGCCAACAATACCAATATTTTCTCACTATTTTACAAATGTCCAATGCCTCTGGGCAAAAGGTAAAGGTAAAGGTAATGGTAAAATTCCTATCATTGGTATCAATTTTATCCCCTACTTGTTCAACGTCCCTGACAATATGAGGATTTATGTCAAGTGTACTGTCTCTCAAGTCATTTGCCACAACTATTGTGCTCATAACAGGATCAGTATCCAAAATTGCTTTATATATTCCATTTCTTCTTTTGTCAATTACTTCTTGAAAAATTTCATCCAGAAATGGAACTGGGTAGCCTCTATTAGCAAACATATGATATAAAAGTTCACATTCCCGTTCAAATTCCTCATTTAATGTAATCATCCTCGCCGCCCTAACTAATTGGCCTTTGACCACAGATTTCTTTTGGTGGCGAGGATGGGAACTTGTGAAATGAAGAAAACTATTGGAATATGTACTTTTCCTAAATATTTTCGCTGTGTATCTGCCTTCATTCTTGCATAATTCAACATCCAAAAAGTTAATAGTTGTTTCTTGATAATTTTTTGTAAACTTTAAAAATATGGTTGTTGAATTAAGGTAGTCCACTAGTTGGTCTGATTGTTCTTTCTGGCCTCTAAATATGATAAATATGTCATCTAAGTATCTTTTATAAATTACTAATTTGTTGGCCCATTCACTATTTAAAATGTAGTTCATTTCCCAGTAGGCCATTACCAAGTTTACAAAACTTGCGCCTACTGGTGAACCCATTGCTACACCTATTTTTTGTATAAACAACTTTTTTTCAAATAAGACAAAATTATTTTTTTAAAATAATGTCCAGCAATTGTTCAACTAAGTTGCATTCATTATCAGTTGCCCCCTTAGACCTAATGAAGTCTACTACCCATTGTATACCTAAATTATGCGGGATGCATGAATATAGATCACAGACGTCGACAGTTAAAAAATTCCATGTACTGTCAAACACAGTGGTCTGCATTACTTCTGAGAAAGACCATGAGTCCTTAAGAATCTGTTTTTCTTTACTTACATATTTTTTTAATATAGAGTCCACAAGTTTGGCACATGGGTAAGTCATTGATTGTCTTGCATCTACTAATGCCCTAAATGGGGGATTCATTACGTTTTTGTGTAACTTAGGAATCCCAAAAATTTTTGGGATTCTTGGGGCCAACACTGTTAAATAATGATTTTGATTTGTATTTGTCAATCCATCTGCGTACAAATCACCAATGAACATCTTAATGTTGTTGTAGGCCTGATTTAGCTGATTTCTGCTCACTATTTCATAAGTTTCACTTTCTAACAGTGTTAACATAATGTTAGAATAATCTTCGTTGTATAGGACTACCAGTCCTCCACCTTTGTCTGGTTTCATAAACCTAAGTGGAAGACTCCTAAGTAATGTTAATAATTCTTTTTCCTCAGATGAAATATTTTCCTTATGTTTCCCTTTCACAGAGTTTTTTATCAACTGCCTAAATTCATTCTCACACAGATATTCAAAAATGTTTAAAATACAATTTTGAGGAGAATTGAAGGTACTTGCCACCCTCAGTTCATTGTCACCATAAGTAGTAGTACCAAATAAAATGCTTAAGTTAAGCTTGCGAATGAATAACTTAAAATCGATTAAAAGTTCTGCTATATCACAATTCTTAGAGGGAACAAAGGTGAGGCCTTTCGCAAATAGTTCGACCAAAATCTTGTCAATGGGACACTCGGTGTAGTTGTAAACTGTAAAGTCCCCTTCATTATTAGTCAATGTCTCAAATAATTTTAACCTTAGTTCTTGTTGTTGCTGCGGGTGTTGTATTTTTTCTTGAATACTTGTTGTGGGTTTGTTTTCCATTTGCCCCCCTCCCCCCTCTGTAGTTTTTTTGGGGGCCTTGTGTTTGCCATTGGTTGTTATCTGGGGGGGTAGTATTGGTTCGAACCTGAACCATTAACGTCTTCCTCAAATGCTTCACCATCAATACTTGCATAATTCGAATCTGTGTTAAGAAAGTTCGCAATCTGAAAAAATTCTATTATGTGATGTTTTAGCCTGGTCTTTTACAGCTGACTGGTCTATATTTACTCTGTGACTACGTGAAGGATTTTGGGAGCTTGGTGGCTTAGGGAATGCCACCCCTTCCTTATATGCATTCAAGTCTCTCTGTAATTTCTTTAATTTGTTTGCCTTTAATTTAGTCATTTGTTGGGCTATGCTGGACAGTGTTCTGTTAAAATCAAACTCATATCTATTGTAATCCAAGTCATCTTTAATTTCTTGTTCAAGGGCCATAGTTTCGTTGGTTAAAACTTCCAATGAAATTTGATAGTGCTTGGCCATGCATTGCAAAATCTCTAAACCATGGTTATTGTAAATGGTGATTAATTCTTTATAAAAATCCGACCCATATTCAAGGCCGGTAGGATAAGAAAAATGTCTAAGTCCCTTAGGGACAATTTTCTCTTTCAGACATCTATTAAAATAATTCAATTCAAGTTGGAGTTTCTTCATTTTGAATAATTTAGTATCAAATACCTTTAATTTGTCCACTATGGTACACCTCCTTTCGTTGTCACTAGTTGCATCAGTAACTTCCTGTAGATAGTCCATGTTGAATTCGTTATTTAACCAGGTACCAAGATTAAAGTTGTTAGAGGTGGTAACCGGATTTGTTGTGTTACCTTCACTATCCTGCCTCCGTTGTGGTAAAGAGGTCC
This sequence comes from Protopterus annectens, assembly GCF_019279795.1. Lineage (NCBI taxonomy): Eukaryota > Metazoa > Chordata > Ceratodontiformes > Protopteridae > Protopterus > Protopterus annectens. Next base: position 487,420,931 of record NC_056740.1, on the reverse strand, counting down.
TGTTTTGGTGCACCGGTTGTGCATTAAGCAACACTGGTTCAGTGTTAACTGCTGTATCCACTGAGTTGCCGCCGGAGCTAGTAACCCCGTCTACCTTCTCCGATAGGTGGTCAAGTCGTTCATTAATTAACTCTAGTAGTTGGGTTAGGTTACCCTGGGATGTGTTTCCTCCCTCTGTTGTATTGTCCATCTTACTGCTCGCTGTTCAACGTAAAACAAACTAGTAACCATTGACAAAACACCAAACTCTTGTAACAAAGAAAACATTGACTACACCAAGCGTGAAGACTGACTTGCTTCCAAAGCATTTATTTACACAATATATCCCACAGCGGTTAAGCACATATAATGTTCTTCAAAGCACGAAAAAGGTAAAAAATTCAAGGACAAGTAAAATGTGAAACGCTACAAGCGTTTTTCATCTGGATAAATATCCAGACTTCTTCAGACACAGCTAACACTAAACAAACTGGGTATTTAACCATAGTTTCAAACAGTTAAGCACAGGTGCATATGTCATATGCTGCCTGGCTGTAGACACCCCAGCTGAATGCAGTCACATACTGCCTACACAGAGGCATTGCATGCCTGTTGTAGAAGGCCATGCCCAACACAGGAGTAATGGACATGCTCCACCCCAGAAAACTCAAATCCATCGGAGCTGTGAGAGTGAGAGATGTCAACCTCAACAAATAATGAAATAGGATGTGCTGGTGGGACAGATACATAATCCAGAGGCTCCCCACACCCTGGACCAGAATCCCACTCCATGTTAGGCAGAGCCCCTCACTGACACTCTTCAACAGGAATCTTGCCAAGTGGATGGATGATTGTAGAGTTACACTGGGGGTCTTCACTGTGTCATGTCCAGACAGAGGCACAGCAAAGCAAATCATAAATGGCCATAATATTCACATAGCAAGGGGTGGCAAAAGCCACACACACTCTGGCTAGGCTAACAAATGCCCTAGGGTGGATAGCCTAGTATGAACCTATTAACCTATGAAGATACAAATTGTACAGGACACTAAGGATAATCCCAAGGCTTTCACAACTGATGGTAGGAACCATGTTGGGAATTCACAGATATGCTCTGAATCACACAAATATCACAAACACACAGACATATTGCCAACATACATCCTGACAGGTGGCAGTGCAACCCCCCCCCCCCCCCAGAATGCAGAATATCTATCCCAGCAGACTGCTGGCCCCCTGACATTGCAGATGCTGAGGTAACAGCCAGCATCTACAAAGCAAAACACACAGCAGCAATGGTATGAGATAGCGTCCTGGGCTGAGTGCAACATGGACTCCAAGATGAATGGAATGCCAAATCACACTACTGCTCAATGTCAGCCTTACCACAGAATATGTACCCAAAGAGCAGTGTACAACAACAGTGGTCCTTCTCAACAAAGGTGTTGCCTGAATGGATACTGAAAACTACTACCCCAGAATCCCGAGAAGCTCGGTCTGCACAGCTATGGAAAGGATCAGCATGTACCACAGACATAAAGATATTGGGGGCCTACTGACACCAGACCCTACCCAGTGTGGCTTTCTTAAGTGCAGATCCTGCCCCTAAACATGTTTGACTCAATTGAAACAGTCATTAAGGTCATTGATGAGGGCAATGTTGTCCACACAGTGTAGCTGGACCTTGCAAAGGCTTCTATACAATACCCTATGTGTTCATTATAGATAAGCTCACCAGCTTAAATATAAACCCCTATGTCAGTAGAGGGGTTGCAAACCAGACCAAGGACAGAACAGACATGGTCAGACATGCTGCAGCCATGTCAGACTACAAACCAGATATAACTGTCATCCCACAAGGCTTGGTCCTGGGATCTCCCTCGTCTGGTATATATGTCCCATAGGTACAGGCAAACATGGAAGGACTGTGTCTGAACATGTTTGCAGAGGACTACAAACTGTTCACCATATATGATCCACCAGCTGACACAAGCATCCCACAAAAGGGTCACATAGAAACAGACAACTGGTGCCATAGCCATGTCAGCAAGCTAATTGCAGAAAAGTGTATAGGCAACCCCCGTGGATATACAGTAAGTGCCCACCAATTACCACATAGGTGTTAACCCATTACGTAGTTAACATGTAATGAGAGACCTGGGGACACAAGGTGATAGATATCCTGCATTGGACAAACATGTGCTGTAGTGTTTACAGAAACATACCATATACCCACCTAATCATGAAGGTTGCCAGATCTAGATAAGGGGAGGTCATTGTGGCTCTGCAGTCATCCTTCATCAGTGGTACAATTGACTACAATAGCCCCTGTGGGATGTACCTCAGCAGACACCTCCATCAACCGTAAAGTCCCCAACAGTACCTCACCAGGAGTATCAAAGAGCTTGCACAGATGCCATGTGTTGCCTGTGTTGCTGGTATCAATAAACATGCTGCACCTTGTACAATCTGAATGGCAGTGAGCTATGCACATGAGAGACCTGAACCCCAGCACTGACTTACATAGGACAAGCTGTACTGTATGATCCATAACACAGAAGCCACCCCCACCCATGAGTGAACTCCCAGTACAGGCTACCCATAGAGTCACTTATCAATTTTCCTCAATAGGAATCTTGATGAGTGGATGGGAGATAGTAGCTTTATCCTGGGTATCACTGTCATGTCACAGGTAGACAGAGGCACAGTATACTAACCATGACATATGTCATGGCAAACTCCACTTACAATGTGTGATTTAGGACAAACACACTCTCCAACTACCATTAGACATGGACTAGGGCACATCGCTAGTGTTTGCAAATGTACACCTATGTTGTGGAATACACTACCAATGTTGGACAAGCCTGGTTTAAGTAGTTCATATCTGAACAGAATGCAACATGGTCAGATGTACACAACTGGCCCCTAACCAGGCTGCTGTGCTCACTATCAAAATGTAAAGCAGTGATAGCACTAAAGCCCAGGATACTGTCCACCACAGTCAAAGTACTACCAGTACACTATACAGTACTACAGTGTTAGGTCAGTGTGAAAGGATGTTGACAACTGTATGCAAAGTATCCCATGCAAACACTGCAGGCACAGTATAATCCTGTTGTGTTCAAACAGAAATCAGTTGTACAGTAACTACACAACATGACACACAACACACAACCATAAACGGGTGATATTTGTTGAAGTTCACACTCATCCACAAATGTGGTGGGCTGCAGAGTTCAACATATGGAATGCTCACACTGGGCATGCTCACACACTTTGATAAATGAGACATATGTCAGACAACATGCCATGGGAAGGCTGAACTGGGCATGCTCACACACTTAGGCCAAATCTCAGTTTAGCAGTTGGACACACATATCTGGTATTTTTACGTGTTATTCCAGGAACCAACCACTTTACAGCAGTCTGCCCAGTGCACACAGTTAAATGACTACAGAGACATACGTGATATAGTGGATCCCTCCCATATGCAAATATCTTCAACAGATGCACAAGTTGTTCATACAAACAGGGAATGCTATGGCAATAAAGATGTGCAAACAGTCTATCAGCAACAAATAATGTGCATTTGACAATTAAACATATGGGTGTAGAGGTCAACACTAGGCTGTTTGCCCTAGGGAATGACAGCTTAGCCAGAGTGTGCTTGGTGTCTGCCTCCCCACAGGATGCACATTCCCCTTTCTAAACACCGATGATGTCAGCACCCTATAAGTACAGCAGGAGAAAAGAAACCTCCCAGTAATGTGAATAGCGTGTTCTGCTAATGTGTCCGTCGCAAGTGTCATAACATAGTTAAGTAGGGGTTTGAATCCTGCAAATGCTCAGTGTGTGTGTGAGTGGGGTTGGTGTGTGTGTAAGTCTGTGGGAGAGAAATGTCCCTTTTGGCAACTGGAAAAACACACTACAGGATGCACATTCCCCTTTCTTAACACAGATGATGTCAGCACTCTATAAGTATAGCAGGAGAAAGAAAACCTCCCAGTAATGGGAATACCTCGCTCCGCTAATGTGTCCATCTCAAGTATCATAACATAGTTAGGTAGGGGTTTGAATCCTGCAAATGGCAAGAGTGTGTGTTTGTCTAAGGGGGATTCGTATGTGTGTGAGGAAACTGTCTCTTTTGGCAACTAGGAGTACAGACTACAGGATGCACATTCCCCTTTCTAAACACCGATGATGTCAGCACTCCATAAGTATAGCAGGAGAAGAAAACCCTCCCAGTAATGCGAATAGCATCCTCTGCTAATGCAACCGTCTCAAGTGTCATAACATAGTTCAGCAGGGGTTTGAATCCTGCAAATGGCAAGTGTGTGTGTTTGTCTGAGGGTGATTCGTGTGTGTGAGGAAAATGTCCCTTTTGGCAACTAGGAGAACAGACTACAGGATGCACATTCCCCTTTCTAAACACCGATGATGTCAGCACTCTATAAGTACAGCAGGAGAAGAGAAACCTCCCAGTGATGCAAATAGCACACTCCGCTAATGCGTCTGTTTCAAGTGTCATAGCATAGCTAGGTAGGGGTTTGAATCCTGCAAATGGCAAGGGTGTGTGTTTGCCTGAGGGGGATTCATGTGTGTGAAGAAAATGTCCCTTTTGGCAACTAGGAGAACAGACTACAGGATGCACATTCCCCTTTCTAAACATCGATGATGTCAGCACTCTATAAGTACAGCAAGAGAAGAAAAACCTCCCAGTAATGTGAATACCACACTCTGCTTATGCGTCTGTCTCGAGTGTCATAACATAGTCAGATAGGGGTTTGAATCCTGCAAATGGTAAGTGTGTGTTTTTGGCTGAAGGGGGTTAGTGTGTGTGAGGAAAATGTCCCTTTTGGCAACTAGGTGAACAGACTACAGGATGCACATTTCCCTTTCTAAACACTAATCAGCTGAAGGCCATGGCTCTGGCACAAGTTGTCTGTTTCTATGATGCCCCTTTAGAAGATGCTTGTGTTGGCTGGAGAGTCGATTATGGTGGCCAGTTCACAGTCATCTGCATATTTGGTCAGCCACAGTCCGTCCGTGTTGGCCTGTACCTCCAATAAATATATACCAAACAAGAGAGGTCCCAGGACTGAGCCTTGTGGGACACAACTCGTAACTGGTTTGGAGTCTTGCATGGCTCCAGCAATTCTAACCATGTGGGTTCTGTCCTTGAGCCAGTGTGCAATCCATCTAGTGACATAGGGGCTTATATTTAAGCTGGTGAGCTTCTCTAGAATGCCCAAGTGGGGTATTGTTGTGAAGGCTTTTGCGAGGTGCAGATAGGCTGTGTGAACCACCTTCCCCTCGTCAATGGCCTTGGTGACTGTTTCAAAGAAATCAACCAGGTTAAACCTGGTAGTGCTGGTGTGCTCTCAGTAGCCTTGAACCAGGCATCTGTTACTCCACAGATATCGATGTTCTCCATGCCAAGGAGAGTTTCGGGTGCATGCATCTGGAGGTTTAGACTTCTGGCGTTGGGTAGCATTACTCTTAGTTTCTTATCCCTTGTGATACCTATGAAGGTGGGTTTGTCATTTGAGCCTTGCCTAACATAGGCACTATGGGAGTAGCAAGAGCCTTTGCCAATATCTGAAAGCCCAGGGGTGACAGGTGCAGGCCGTCCCTAGCGAAGCAGGTAGTTCAACAGAAGATGAATATGTGAAGGTGTAGTGCCTGTGATTAGTTAGCAGTAGCATATATGACTGCTCACGTGGACACATGCCAGGTAAGTCATATGCACTGTGTCACAGGCAATGTACATGTGAACAGGACAAACAGTGACATCCTTTCAAGTGGGACATGGACATACATATAGTAAGCTATGCAGATGGCACTAGGAGTCCACAGAAGCTCTATAACTATGCATTGCAGGTGTGATCAGTATTCCAGGGTAATTGCAAGCAAACATGCATGCAAACAAAGCTACAGTAAACAGGGCTGCATGTAGTCCATTGTACAATAAACAAGCTGTACCACTTCCAGTAGGTAACACTGCAAATATGCAGGCACTATGCACATGTACATGGAAATACATGGGTCAGATGGCTAGGGTCCAGTCTCAGCGCACACAAGTGTACAGACCATGTACTGTCAGGATGTACAATAACTGGATGGAAACCCATGTGCTCATACCTGCAGTAATACACATGTCAAATAACAGACACTGAGCCTTCACTCAGTGGTTCCATACTTAGTAGGATGTATGCTACCTGGCCTGCCACCACAGTATCCCTGACATATATGGGGACTCTCCCTCCTGTGACAGTTAGTTTTGTGTGTTGGGGCTGTCTAGCATGGTATGAGATGTGAGCATGCAGTGCTAGGGTGCTCCTGTGTGTCCTGTACCAGTCGTGTAGTACTGCACACATATCAACATCCTCAAACATCTGCATTGCAGAGTCCAGTGTGGGCAACATGCCACTTGCAATTTACATGTCCATCATTGCGTATTACTGCATTCATTACCTTATCCCCTGTGCTACCTATGTGTTAGAAAAATCTATACATGCTGCTTAGAAAATATATTTACAATGTATGCTGCTTAGAAAATATATTTACAATGTATGCTGCTTAGAAAATACATTTACAATGTATGCTGCTTGGGAAAATGCGTATTCAAACATTCAAACACATATAAGTTGTGTGGTCAAATATATAGAGAAATGTGTGCTTTAGTTAGGAATAAATGTACTTAAATCCATAATAGAGAACAAAGTTTGAAAAGTAGTATATAATGCATTTAATTCTGTCTTACTAGAATAATAGTAGAAATAAACCTGCATATTATTGCTTGAAGCACAAGCTGCAGTGTAATCAGAAATTTGACCTTGGCAGCGTGCAAGCAGAGCCTGGCTCATGTCTTTCAAGTAAAGATTATTTTGCAAAGTTAGAAAATAATAAATCTGTTCGCATGTGTATCTTCTTTCCTGCTTCCACCAGGAGAATAGCCTTGTGCGCACTATCTCTGATAGTGCGCAGCTGGGGAACCAGAAAGACAAAGAGAGGCATTAAAGAAGACATACATCTATTGTATTCGAACTAATCTGAGAGCCTTGAATTGGCTACATCCTCAGGAGGTCATCGTGACTGACCAGGTGCTTGCAAGGCTGTAACATTCACATGGGAAAAAGACTTTTTGAAAAACACAAATTCAGCACTTTTTATGAATTACTATGATGTAAAGACCCTGTCACTGACCACGCCAGTGAGGTGGGCAAAACTGATAATGACATGTATAAAATTGGTGCCCTTTTGCGAATAAAACTAGACAAAATTCTGTACAAACTTGTGTATGGTTTTTTGCCTCCTAATGTACATTAGAGTTTAAGATACTCAAGTTCTCCTGCATTACTGTTTGTTATTGATTGACATTGTTTTTGAATAACTCAATGATTTTTACAGTCTGACTCTAACGAATTTATTTAACATTTTGGTCCTAATCGTGCCGGAATTCCCTTGGTAAGCTGCAGGTCAGAATATATAGGTGGCACCGAAATCTGCGCAGAAGAAGGAAAGACCTCCGACTGAATTGTCGTGCCCAAAGAGGCTGCCCACTTGTCTGATCTGTGGCCGAAAAGCGGAAAACTGGGTCCTAAAAAGCATATCAAACATAAGCAGGAGGCTCGGGTAAGCAGAATTCCTCTCTTTGTTTTTGTTTTAGATCGGGGACCAGGTTACACTGTGCTATTGCTAAGGTTTGTGATAGCAGGGAGAGAGGTAGTCGAAGTATTGTATCTTGAGTCATAGATCAGGAAATAAAACAAAGCAAAGTAAACAGTCATTCTAGACACTACTGTGAATACGGGGAATAAGATACCACGTGGTACAAGAAAAAGGGTTACGTAACAGTTCTGTTTTTTTTTCTCTCTCTCTCTCTTCTTTTTTTTCTCTTTCAGAGACATGGGAAATGAATGCACTAAAGGGTCACGTGACCCGCCCCTAACAGAAGATGCAAAATATATGCAATTACAGAGAGCAGATAATGTGAGATATTTTTCAAAATGGGTTAACAAGTATGACTTTGATGGTAAATTAGATAAAATGTCATTAGTAAAACTTTTGAAACAGTTAAAATCTGACGCAGAAGGTCAGGCAAAAAAACAACAACAGTTGGGTGTTCCTCAAGCACATAGGTGGATTGAGGAAGTGAACCGAAGGGAACAGAAAAATAAAAATGCAAAGGCATTATTTTTAGACAAAGAGGATAATAACATAATAGTAGCATCGGTCCCTCCCCTACCACCTCCACCGATGCCTTACTCAGAATATGAAGCGGGAGGGCGGGCTGGACCCCCCCCACGTTACCCAGAGACAACAGGGATATTAAGACAACCATTTGTAAGAGAACCTATCGGGACTAGATCCCGAACACGTCAAACGCTTATAGATGTTCAACCAAGCGGAAGTTTATTAGATGAGAGTGAGGAAATCTGTCCATTAATAGAAGTACCTAACCCACAGGCAGGACAGGAGGGCCAGGCCTCAACTCTCTTAGTGTATAGACCATGGACACCGGAAGACATCCGAAAAGCTACAGAAGGAATTCCCCATCCAAAAATTAACTTTGAGAAATTTCTACAGGATTTACAGGGCATGAGATTAAGTTACCACTTAAATGGGGAAGAAGTAGAAAGAGTAGTTAGACAAATTTTAGGTCCGGACTGGCACATGATTTGTGGCGCCTGGAATGCCCGTGACGCAACACAGGCCACTCCCACATAATGACGCAGAACTAGATACTAGATTGAAGGGTCTTACAGACCGCATTACTGAAAAATGGAAACCTAGGGCAGACTGGACTTGCATTAATCAATGCGTACGAGATAATGAAACAGTGGATGCATACTATGGTAGATTATTAGAATGTTTTAATAACCATAGTGGCATGCCTGTTCCTGAAAATCAAAAGAATGATAGCTCATATGAACAACAATTGAAGAATGCATTTTTGAAAGGTTGTATTGCCGCTATCAATAGCTTCATCACGAAGCACATGATAGATCACCGAACAAGTAGGCTTCAAGCCTTGTTAGAGTATGCTAGACATGCCGAAAAACATTTCAACAGTAAAAAGAAAAAGAAAACGCAGGTCTTCACAGCTGAAGACGGTGCGGAAGTTTTTGTAGTACAAGCAGCCAAAAAGGGTAAGCAAAATACTCAGGGTAACAAACGCTCTGACAGGAACTCAGAAATTTATGAGAGCAGAAAGTAAAAAGGTGAGTGCTTCAATTGCGGTAAGAAGGGACATTTGGCAAGGAATTGCAGCACCAAGGGACCTGTGGAAGAAGAGGATAAGGAAGATGAGGATTGACTATATGACAGTTATGCTGCTCAGCAGTCACCAGGAGAGACTAATGAGCAGGGGAATGATGTAAATACCTTAGAAGAAACAGATGACATGCAACCGGATGTAGAAGTTGGGGAAAGTGAAGTTTTAGATCTGGCATTACTGAGCTTAGAGCTCTATTTAGCAGACACAAAACCGGAAGTTACACTTCTGGTGGAAGGGAGAGAAGTCAAATTTTTGTGTGATTCAGGAGCATCACGAACTTTGATACATCCTTCAAAGTTACCGGAACATTCTGAGTCACCTGATTACATATTAGTGAAAGCAGCAAACGGACAGCTGTACAGGGAACCACTTTCCCATGATATAGCAATAACTGACCCCGTCTCGGGCATGACCTAAAGAAGTAAAATAGTACTTTCTGCCAAATGCCCCGTGAACTTATTAGGAAGAGATCTTATGCAACTTTTTGGCATAGCAGTAGTCCCTACCATGAACGGTATGGAGGCACAGAGACAAACTGATACTTTTGTAGTACGGTCGGAGGGTGAGGCTTATTATTGGTACAGCCAGGATCTGGTTACAACCGGTCCAGGGGCAGTGACCAAGGAACTGATGAATGTAGCCACCAGCAAGGTGCCTCCCCTCGATGTTGACCAGCAACATTTATTACATTGTACCCTATATTATTGTAGCACACCAGGACCTGATAAAGAATACGAACAAAAGTTGTTCAGGAATCCTGCAAATAGACTGATACTACGGACCCTATACTGGGACACTGAGGGCAACAGTGTAGTGAGTTGTTCGTTACCTCAGGAGTTTTTGGAATTGTACAAATCCAATAAACTACCACATGTTAGCCTAACCAAAAACAGGAATGTTAGGTGGGTAGACTTGGGTGACAAAGTGACAAAATGGGAGAAACTGACTGACTTAGAGTTGTCGGACTTAGGAGTACAGAAACAAAAACTGAATTGGTTAACGCAAGCACGCCCAGCTGTACACTTACAACAGAGTGAAGACAGCTGACTGGCGTTCTTGATAGAAGAAGAAGAAAAAGCTTTGAGTGAAATACCAAATGTTCTTTGGTCAACAGGAAAATCAGATGTAGGACTTATTCGAACAGCAGGGCCAGTAGTTATTACACCAAAATCGGCCTTTAGACCAAGGAAGAGACAATATCCTTTGAGCAAGGATGCGGAACAGGGGATCAAACCTATCATAATGGCATTACTTAAGAAAGGGATACTGGTAGAATCCTTAGATTCACCATGTAATACTCCCCTATTTCCTGTGAAAAAAGCAAACGGGGAATGGCGGATGGTACAAGATTTACAAGCTGTAAATGATGCGGTAATACCAAGAGCACCCACGGTGCCAGACCCACATACTTTGTTAAACGATTTGAAACCGCAACAAAAATACTTCACCGTGGTAGATATTAGCAATGCGTTTTTCTCAATACCTATCCACCCTGACAGCCAGCATTGGTTTGCATTTACATTTCAGGGCAAAAGGTATACGTACACCCGACTACCACAGGGATATAGTGAAAGTCCAACAATATTCGCACAAGAGATGGCTAGCAACCTGGCAGGGTTTTCTCCACCAGGGGGCAGCCAAGTACTACTTTATGTAGATGACATCCTGCTTGCAGCCCCTACCCAGCAGCAGTGTAGGGAAGATACAATAGCCTTGTTGAAATTCTTAGCTGAACAAGGGCATAAAGTGAATAAACATAAATTGCAACTTTGGAAAGAACAGGTTAAATACCTGGGATATGTGATATCCAAAGAAGGTAGAACATTAGATGAAGATCGGAAAACAGCTATCTTACAAGCACCTAGACCAACTACCAAAAAGGAAATGATGTCCTTCTTGGGAACGACTAATTTTTGTCGAAGTTGGATACCGAATTATGCTTTAGAAACGGCTCCATTGGCTGATTTGATATTTAAAACACCAATGGCAGCACAAGAAACACTGCACTGGACTCCAGAAGCAGAAGCAGCCTTTTGTAGACTAAAACAACTGATAACTTCATCATTAGTTTTAGGGCTTCCGAATTACCATAAGAGATTTTTCCAAACTGTAGATTGTAGGCGGGGATATATGACGTCAGTACTGACGCAACAACATGGCGGCAAGCAACGCCCATAGCTTACTATTCATCACAGTTAGATCCGTGGCACGATCATTACCACCCTGCGTACAAGCAGTAGTCGCAGCAGCTATGGCAGTGCAAGCTTCAGCCTCAGTGGTGTTGTTTCATCCTCTCACGTTGAGAATACCTCATGCAGTTGCGATAATTTTACTGCAAGAAAAAATAGCATTTTTATCCCCTGCCAGACATCTTTCTTGCATGACCATACTATTGAGTCAACCCCATATGACAATTGAACGTTGTACAACATTAAATCCATCGACATTACTTCCGATTCCTGTGGATGGCACACCGCACAGCTGCCTACAGGAAATGGAACAAATAACCACACCCAGACAAGATCTTACTGATGTACCTTTAGCTGACCTTGAGGTGACATTTTTGTGGATGGGTCCTGTAGACGAGGTCCTACAGGAAAACCTAGTGGGCTATGCAGTAGTGACTGATGACGAAATCATAGAAGCACAACCCCTGCAACATAACCTGTCAGCTCAAGCAGCAGAATTGATAGCTTTGACACGTGCTTGCACTCTAGCGAAAGGCAAATGTGTTAACATATATACTGACAGTCAGTATGCTTTCTCTACAGTGCATGTCTTTGCACAACAATGGAAAAACAGGGAATGATAACATCTACTGGCAAGCCGATTAATCATGCACAATTGATTCTGAACCTGTTAGATTCTATTCAGTTACCCACTAGAATAGCTATCTGTAAATGTGCAGCCCATACAAAACAACAAGATAGAATTTCAAAAGGGAATGCTCGGGCTGATGCAGCTGCGAAGCAAGCTGCCTCAGACCCAGAAACTGTGCTCTTAAATGAAGAACTACAACCTTCTGAGACTCTAGATTTAGAAATGTTAAAAACAATGCAGACATTAGCTTCAAAAGCAGAAAAGCAAAAGTGGATAAAACGAGGAGCAATCCTTGAAGAGGGACTGTACATCTCCAAAGAAAAAAAGCCCATATTACCATCTAATTTATTTAGATATGCAGCTTTGTTGAGTCATGGGCAGAGCCATGTCTCAACAGGGGGGATGGTACAGTTAGTTAACAAAACATTCCAAACATATGGATTTACGAATTATACACAAAAATTTTGTGCAACATGTCATATTTGTAGCAAACATCATGCACAGGGAGCATTTAAACCAAAGCGAGGGAGCTTTCCAACACCACCCTATCCGTTCCATACTATTTGTATGGATTTCATAGAACTAAACAAATGTGAAGGGAAAAAATACTGTTTAGTAATCATAGATATGTTTTCAAAATGGGTAGAAGCTTTTCCAACCAGGAATCCGGATGCAGCGACAGTAGCAAAAGCCCTAGTGAAAGAAATCATTCCTAGATTTGGCATACCGGAAAGAATTTATAGTGACAATGGGACACATTTTGTGAATCAGACAATCCAACAGCTTGGGAGATTTTTTGGGATTTCTTTGAAAAACCATTGTGCTTATCACCCTCAGTCAGCAGGGCTGGTGGAAAGGTACAATGGAATCTTGAAAAACAAGTTGAGAAAATTAATGAGTGAGACTCAAAAAACTTGGATTTGCTGTCTGCCTTTAGCACTGCTGAGCATGAGAACTGTTCCAAATGTAAAGGGCTTGACTCCTTTTGAGATAGTGTTTGGAAGGGCATATTGTGTGCCACAATGGAAGGCCCTCATGCCTGCAGAGCTGGAGGCCGATGGCTCATTAGCTAGTTATATGAAGAAGTTATTAACAAATAAGACTGTTTTGCAGTTGAACTCTTTTTCAGATAAACGAGAAGCAAAACCAGAGGCCGTGCTGACCCGGGGTCCTGGATTTGGCTGAAAATCATAAAGAGAAAGAACTGGGCGAGTCCAAAGTGGGAAGGTCCGTACCAGGTACTATTGGCAACACCCACTGCAGTAAAAATTGCTGAGAGATCATCTTGGGTTCATTTAACCCACTGCAAACCTGTTAAGAAATTTAGTTTGGACATACCACAGGAACAGGATGGCCAGAGGCAGAATGAATAAAATGTGAAACAACCCCAGAGACATTGGTTCACTGGCCTACTGATCATACACTTATTAACTATGTTTGTAGTAACCTTTTGTTGTTATGGTTTTTCTTGCATATAACTACAGAAGTGAAATTAATAAAACGTGATGAAGGACTGGCTATAGACTGGCACCCAAACTTTAACACATACCTGGCTATGAAACGAGTTTATGTAGAGACTATGAACGTTTCAAATTGCTGGGTTTGTACTGCAATACCCACAGCATATGGAGGACTTTTGATGTCTGCTATCCCCTTGGGAATAAATGAAACTTGGGAAAACCTGTTATTTGACACAGGCACTGTGAGATCACAAGACAAAGTGGCATTATATTTGCCTGTTACTCAGAAAGGAATTGTTTGTTTTGTTAAAATGATACACTCCAGGTTGGTTGGAGTAACTGTAACATAACTGTGTCTTACAAATGTTATATAAAACCTATAGACCAAGGTACTAGTTGTAGCACGAATTATGGTTCATACTTAAGCTTGATGAAAACAACATTGAGAGATGTGCAAAAAACTCCTGAAATATATAGACAATTATCTGTTATAGATAAGAAAATGTTTCATTCAGGGTTAACCCGCATCAGTACAAAAGTAGAAAACTGTTATTTTGTTTGTGGGAAAAAGGCCTATAAATGGTTACCTGAGAATTGGTCCGGCAGTTGTTTTTTGGGTTATCTGGTTCCAGCCATAAGACATACTGCAGAATTGCCCCTGGGTAAAATACGTAATGTGAGAGACGTAGCTCAACAAGCCGAAAATACAGTCAGAAAACCTACTAATCCAGTGGGTAAGATTGAAGCAAGCTGGAAGGATCATTCGTCTGTAAAGGACAAAGAAAAGTTGACCCATATGGACTTGAGTGACAGTGTTATATCCTGGGCTGGGATATTCCCAGCCTACGGAGCAGTCAAATCAATTTGGGAACTGAGGAAATTGTCAAAACTCCTCAAAGTAATGAGCAATGCGACTTTTTCCGCTCTTGAACTTGTGACTGATGAAATGAATGCAATGAGAACAGTTGTATTACAGAACCGAATGGCTCTTGACTTCACCCTAGCGGCGAGAGGTGGTACGTGCGCGCTTATCAAAGAAGAATGCTGTGCACATTCCAGACAACCAGCATGAAATTAATGATCACCTGGAGGTAATACAGCAGGTGTCAGCAATGGCAGAACCAGGCCCAAACCCACTGACGAACTTTTTCCAGAATCTGTTTGGGGGGTGGGGTCGGTCCTTATGAACATTCTGATTGCAATTTGTGTGGTACTGCTCATAATTGGAGCATGTGTCTGCTGCGGGATACCCTGTGTGAAAAAATTAGTTAAAGACTTAGTTGATGTATCAGTGACTGAAACTATGTACCAAGATATGGAATTGAATTTGTTGATACCAAGTGAAAGCCTATCTGAAATATAAAACAAATGACTTACTTAGCTGAGAGTCCTTGAAAGGAAAAGGCTAAGGAATGAAATAATACTGTTTATGTTTCAAATAGAATTAAATGCATTAACAGGAGGGAGAATGTTAGAAAAATCTATACATGCTGCTTAGAAAATATATTTACAATGTATGCTGCTTAGAAAATATATTTACAATGTATGCTGCTTAGAAAATACATTTACAATGTATGCTGCTTGGGAAAATGCGTATTCAAACATTCAAACACATATAAGTTGTGTGGTCAAATATATAGAGAAATGTGTGCTTTAGTTAGGAATAAATGTACTTAAATCCATAATAGAGAACAAAGTTTGAAAAGTAGTATATAATGCATTTAATTCTGTCTTACTAGAATAATAGTAGAAATAAACCTGCATATTATTGCTTGAAGCACAAGCTGCAGTGTAATCAGAAATTTGACCTTGGCAGCGTGCAAGCAGAGCCTGGCTCATGTCTTTCAAGTAAAGATTATTTTGCAAAGTTAGAAAATAATAAATCTGTTCGCATGTGTATCTTCTTTCCTGCTTCCACCAGGAGAATAGCCTTGTGCACTATCTCTGATAGTGCGCAGCTGGGAACCAGAAAGACAAAGAGAGGCATTAAAGAAGACATACATCTATTGTATTCGAACTAATCTGAGAGCCTTGAATTGGCTACATCCTCAGGAGGTCATCGTGACTGACCAGGTGCTTGCAAGGCTGTAACATTCACATGGGAAAAGACTTTTGAAAACACAAATTCAGCACTTTTTATGAATTACTATGATGTAAAGACCCTGTCACTGACCACGCCAGTGAGGTGGGCAAAACTGATAATGACATGTATAAAATTGGTGCCCTTTTGCGAATAAAACTAGACAAAATTCTGTACAAACTTGTGTATGGTTTTTTGCCTCCTAATGTACATTAGAGTTTAAGATACTCAAGTTCTCCTGCATTACTGTTTGTTATTGATTGACATTGTTTTTGAATAACTCAATGATTTTTACAGTCTGACTCTAACGAATTTATTTAACACTATGTATGTAGCCTTCTGTTGACATCATTACCACCAGTATGCCAACATGTGCAGATGATACACTATGGTACTTACCATGGGTGTAGACAACAGTACATGACAATCACACACTTACTGCATCAGGCATGCTGTGATATACCCACAATTAATTCAGCACACAGTGCTGTTAACAACATGATACTATTACTACACATCTATGTGGTCACCCTGTGCATCAGCAACATGTTAACCTGTACCTGCACAGTTGTTACAGATTGCAGGAGGTGGCACAGTTTCATCATATGCACAGGGTGTGAACTTGGTATGCCTGAGTCAGCCACCGATACCACCGATTGACATGTATGTGTATGTGTGTTGGTGAGGGACAGCAGTAGAAGGTGGGGCAATGTTGATGCAGTGTGTGCGTGTATGAGGTAGCCCTAGGTGTTGTCAATTTGCATGTGTGTATGGATGCACACAGTTCCACCTCATGGCTGCCATATACTGGTGTTTGTGGACAGCCACAGACTGTACCTGCCAGGTCATACAGATCAGTGTCTCTGGCCACGGACACGGTACCTGTGCCTTGCAGGGGTGCTACGGTCTGTATCCGGTACCAACCCAGACTGGGTACTGTCATCAGAAGCAGGTGTTCATTGACTGGACACAGATCCCTGTCGGGCCTGGCCAGAGCCACGTGCACATGGTCTCCTGGGGTGGTCTGATGACAGCACAGACCCAGCATTGCTGGGGCTGCTGCTGGCACTACGGGGGGTGGCCGCAGCCCTGTTGTCATCCGCGATGACTGCCAGCTGCTGCTGTTGCTGGCATATGGCCATGTCGATGCCTCAACCGCCCACCATCGCCCTGGCTCATGGACATGTAGTTGTGGAACCGGTCTAATATGTCCCCACAACATCTGTCTATGACATCGGTGAAATCACGGATTGCAGCCGCAATGTCACGCATACTGTCAGTCATGGCTGTGCGACATGCTGTCAGCTCCCTCAGACCCTGTCTGGTGTACCGTTCCATACGTGACTGTGCCTGCATGACAGCCCGAATCATAGCTGAGGTTGTAAGACCTCTGTGGGCACATCTGACAGGGGCAGTACGCCCACGGATGCTCCCACGAGAACCCCTGGACATCTGTCTGTGTGGTACTATCTCTGGGCCATGCCCATGGCTGCTGTGTGGGGAGGCATGTGCCACAGATACCACATTACCCTGGTCAATGCCCACTGTATGCTGTCCATCACCTAGGGACATTGGTGACAAAGGGTGTATTGGCAGGATAACTGTGCACATTGATGGGGTCGACAGCTGTGTACTGTCAATTGGCTGACCAATGGCAGACCCTGGCATACCTTCCTGTGCCATTACACAGATGTCATCATTATCAGTACCCACGGCACCTGATTCGGGTTCCCTGCTACATGACACCAGAGCAGCACCAGAACCTGTGGGAGGGAAACAGGAAACACAGTTTACAATGTCTACACATTACCAGTGATGCACACATGCACACATGCACACATGCACACATGCACAGGTGCATAGGTGCACACATGCACACATGCACACATGCACAGGTGCACACATGCACACATGCACACATGCACAGGTGCACACATGCACACATGCACACATGCACAGGTGCACACATGCACACATGCACAGGTGCACACATGTACACATGCACACATGCCCACATGCACAGGTGCACACATGTACACATGCACACATGCACACATGCACAGGTGCACACATGCACACATGCACACATGCACAGGTGCACACATGCACAGGTGCACACATGCACACATGCACATGTGCACACAGTTTCACACAATTGTACAGTACTCAGTATGCGTGATATCAACACACAGACACAGACACACCTACATGCATACAAAGAGCACTACTAAGTGAGCCAAATAGTACTATTACTATCAAGACTATTACAGGAATTGTTAATACACACTCACCGGCATGGATAGGCTGCATTGCTGTTATACCAGAGGGACCTGCAGACGTGAAGAAACTAATGTCAGTGGGCACAACTGTGCCATTGTTACTGAGTATGATACAGGTCAGTAGTACAACAGTCGCCTTTCACAGGTCAGCTGCTAATATTGAGGATATCACACTTGCACATTAAATACTATGGTGACAGCTACAAACCAAGGACACACCTCACACATGCATTAACTACCAGTGTACACAACAGTCAACTATACATATGGCATATTACCTGCACGCTCACTGTCTTGCTGCTGCGTGGCTCCAGCCTCCATCATAATGCATGTCTGCTGCTGTTGTTGTTGCTGGCGGACTGGAGCCACTACACTCATGAGTAGTCCCTCCAGTCTGGTGAGTGGGGGATGTGTAGCCACCCCACCACCTGTGGCGACCTGTTGCCTGTGGATATCTGACGCACGCTGACGGACATGTCTGATTAAATCACTGCAGTGATGTCGTACCTGCTCATATGTCCTATTATGCGTGCCTATGTCATTTACCCGACAGACAAGGTCTTGCCACATTGCAGCCCTCTCCTGCTGATTCTGGCTGGTGTGGGAAAAGAGTATTGCATAATCCCGCACCAGGCTCTGGTGTATCTCCTCATCCTCAGCTGTGGAGTAAGTGGGATTCCGCGGGTGGGCCATGTACCTGAGAAAGAAAATAACCTGATATCAGCAATATATGTCAGCAGAATTTGGCACACATACTACACATGCTACTTGACTGTTATGATACAACATATCTCACATATATAGCATCTGTCTGTCTATTGGTGGATACACATGTAAATGGCCAGGTATCAGTGCTCAGCCAGCAACTGTGCAACAGTACCTGGCACACTCCATACGACATACTACCAAACCCCAGCAGTCAGAACACTGATTCAGGTCAATAGCACCTCCTCACTCTGGGGGTTTGTATCTAGGTACTGTATGGCCTGCATCATCAACTACTGTGAGCTGACCACACACTGATTGCCCTGGATATACATATCCCACCTCCACCACCAGCACAAACGACTATAGTGAATAACATTACAGATGCAAACTTTACACTTTGTAACAGTGACATGGTATCCTTTCAGCCCACTGGGCCAGTGGCAGATACAACTCACAATGCTGACCCCTACACAATTGCTTTCTACAGACATCTCCGAGAATGCATGGATCATGCAATCCCATATATGACCAAGACACTCTCCACAAAGGGACAGCATCCTGTCTGGTGGACCCCAGCCATAGACAGATTGTATTACAGAAGATGGAAGCTACTGCAAGACAGAGCATAATTCCATAAAGAGAGGGCATGTCTGAGCAGCACTAGTAAGGATCTATTTTCCATCATACAAACATCCATGGGCAACTTTGAGAGGGAAATCAAGAGGGACACTACAGATAACCAGAAGGCCTTCTTCAGTTATGTTAGCAACATGGTCAGGATCCATCCTCTATGCCCATAGTTAGTACACAACAACAAATATTTCACTGACACCACAGATATTGACAACATTGTGGCAGACAGGTTCAGTGCAGGTGTCACCCCGCCCTCTCCCCCAAAATAAGACATAGTTATCCCAGCTGACTGTAACCTCCCTGTCATCACAGATGTCCAGGTGAGAGCCACCCTCAGGACAGCAGAATACACAACATGAATGGGACCTGATGGTATCCCCAGTTGCATGCTACATAAACTCTGACAGGAGCTAAACACACATATAGAAGTGCTATGTAACACTAGCCTGACTACAGGATATGTACCTGTATACTGGCGCACAGCAGCAGTGGTTCCACTCCACGAAGGAGGCACCTCAACATACCAATACAATACAACACAATACATTACATTACAATACAATACTATACAATATGCTATTTTATTTATTTTACATTTTTTGACCGGGATAGTCCCTCTGGATTACATGTCCATTTTCAGCGGAGGCCCGGGGAGAAAAGCTCCACAGTGACAGTAATTAATACATAAAGATCATACAAAGAAAAAAAATACAAAAAACATAATTTCACTCATGCAACAGAAAAGATACAGTAAGGTGTTAATTCTACTAAAAAATAAACATTAAAGTGTAAAAGTATTATACAATAATGAGTTTACAAAAAAATTAACACAGATTCCAGTGTACTAATTCTCCTATTGAGCACTTAACTTCATTAGTTAAGAGGAGATGGGAGAAAGTAAATAAGGGGGGGGTGCATATGGGAGAAGATCTATACAAACTGGAGAAAGGATTAGTCAGGATTGGAGCACTGACAGAGCCAATTTGACCTTAGATGGTGATGTAATTTTTTTTGAAAGAATTTAAAGAGGAAATACAAGAGAGGCTAGGAGGGAGGGAATTCCATATTTTACCAATGGTATTGGTAAAGAGTGAGTCGCCCCCTACATTGTTGGCTTTGATTGTTTGAACTAGGAGTTTGTTGGAGGAACGCAAACTATTGAGATTATTGTAGGGTTTGATTAAATTATTCAGAGCTGGAGTTTTGTCAGGTTGGTTCAGGATTTTAAATGCTTCTATAGGTTGGGTCTGTTTTAGAAGGTTAGGGTATTCAATCCAATCTAGGTTTCTTAGGTTAATACAGTGGTGTGTTCTGTAGGGCATTCCTGTAGAAAATCTAGCAATCTGATTATAGCAGCATGCTAGTTTATTTAGTTCAGATGTGTTGAGGTTAGTGAGCATAGGAGAGGCATACAGGAGGGTGGAGAGAAGATGTGAGCGGGCCAGGGTCACTTTTGCTATAGGAGTTAGAAAGGATTTGATCCGGTATAGTGACCCGAGTTTTTTGTTAATGGTTTTAATGGTCTGGTTGATATGAATATCAAATTTGAGTTTGGTATAGGGGTCTGGGGAAATGATTGTCCCATTTTTGGAGTAGATAGAAAAGGATAGAGGTGTGGTCTTTTGCGTGGGATGGAATAGTAGTAATTTTGTTTTGTTTGGATTCAGGATCAGTTTACGTTCTAACAGCCAATTTTCTACTGATATAAAGCAAGATTGAGTTTTGGATAATAGGTTAACAGGAGATGTGTCAGAGCAGACTAATGTGGAGTCATCTGCATATTGAATGCAGGTGGCTTCAGGGATGGCCTTATACAGGTAATTTGTGAAGATAGTAAAAAGAAGAGGCCCCAGTATTGATCCTTGGGGTACACCTATGGTATTTGGTAAGAGGTTAGAGAGCTTTGATTGCCAGATGATGGCTTGTTTCCTATCAGAGAGATAGCCTAGAAACCAGTCCAGAGCTTGTTTATCAAGCTGAAGATTATCTAGTGCCTGATAGAGTAGGTGGTGGTTCACCATATCAAAGGCCTTTGATAGGTCAAGAAACAGTGCTGAAGATATTTTTCTGTCATTTCTGTTGTGACTGATAGTATCGGTAAAAGAGAGAAGAGCAGTGGTAGTGCTATGGTGGGGTCTAAAGCCATGTTGCGAGTTGGTTAGTAAGTTGTGGGTAAGATAGTAAAGAAGTTGTTTATGTATGCACTTCTCCATGATTTTGGCCAGTGGTGACAGTATTGCTATGGGCCTATAGTTTGATAGTTCTGTAGATAGGCCACCTTTGTGGAGAGGTATGACATGGGATATTTTCCATAATGATGGAATTTTAGATTCTGCTATGGTTCTATTGATAAGTGTCGAGATAGGAAATGCAATGGCATCTGCTGCTATCTGTAGATATTCAGCTGGGAGAAGATCTGCAGAGAGAGTAGTTGGTTTTAGTTTCCTTAGTAAGGATCTTATATAGGTAGTAGGGACAGGCTGAAATTTGAAGGTGGATTGAGATTGTTGGAAGTTATCTGTGTTTATGGTGTTGGTGGCCGGTAGTTCATTAGCTAGGGATTGTATAATGTCAGTGAAGAAGTTGTTAAAGGAATTCGCTACTTCTTCAGGGGTTTTGTCACTTAGTTGCTTTGGGGTAGGTGTAGAGGATTTACCTGGGTGGAGAAGACTGTTTAATCCAGTCCAGAATTTTTTAGGGTTGTTCTGGTGTTTATTTTGAAGTTGGCAATAGTAATATTTCTTGTCAGTTAATGTTGCTTTTTTGGTTTTGTTTCTTAGTTGTTGGAATTTTATGCGGTCCGAGGTAGATTTGGTTGATCGCCATATGCTCCATGCTTTGTTTCTAAGTTTAATTAGAGATGTGGTATTTTTTGTTAACCAGGGTGCAATCCTAGTTTTTACTCTAATTGATCTTATAGGGGCATGAGACTTAAGTATGGCTAGGAATGTGTTGTTAAAAAGAAGTACAGCCTCCTCTAAGGGGAGATGCTTAAGTGGTGCCCAGTTAAATGATTGAAGTTCTATCAGAAATTTATTGAGGTCAAAATGTTTCTTATTTCTGACTAACCTGTACATAGGTGGATTGGAGTCTATTGCCTTTGTTTTCCTAATATAGGTGATGAGGTGGTCACTAAGGTTGTTTGGAAGGGTCCCTGCTGAATATGTGTGTGGTTGACTGCTGATGAGGATCCAGTCCAGGATGCTCTCTTTTTGCTTATTATTACCTATTCGGGTAGGGGAAGATAATAATTGGTGAAAACCATGTAGGTTAATATGGGTAGGATTGGTTTCTGAGGAGCATTTAGTCCAGTCTATGTTAACATCTCCTAGGATAATGGTTTCTTGAGGATAGTTATTTGATAGCCAGCTAAGGATGTGCTCAAGTGTATCAGAGTTATCTCCGGGGGGAATATAGGTCACAATTAGATTAATATTTTTGTCTTTGTTTATTTGTAGTTTTAGTGCTAGTATTTCAGCATTTGAGATTTGAGGTGGTTGAGGTGAGTTAGTAGTGCCATTCAGTGTGTTCTTATAGAGCACCGCAATGCCACCTCCTTTTTTAGACTGACGATCATTTCTACATATATTATAGCCTGGTGGCATTACCTCATTATCTTTGGTCCCTTGTTTTAGCCAGGTTTCTGTTAGACACATTATGTCTGGGAGGTACATTGCTATAAGGGTGTGTATGTCATGGACCTTTTTATTTAAACTTCTTATATTTAAGTGATATATCTGAAGGGAGTTTGGTAGGGTAAGTGGTTGGCTGTTTGTAGTTGGAGAAGGTGTGGGGCCTGGATTTGGATGGATATCCCCATCTATGGTTATATTTTTTCTTAGATAGTCTAATAGTCTTATGAGTTTAAATAATAGTTTAAGTTCATGTTTGGATTTGGTGTACTTTGGGTTGGGTTTGAGGGGGTTGTGGTGAGTGGGGTGGTATGTTTTACTAAGCAGATGGATAGTATGATTTTGGAGACAGATAGGGGGTGGGAAGGTACTAGTTTGGCTTCTGGGGTAGTAAAAACCTGAGAGTGTCTGTCCTTCATATCTAGTTAGCAGGTATAGTTTGATAATGAGAAGTAAGATACATGGTACAATTTTTAGCGTTAGTTTAGTTGTAATGGGTGTAATAGACTTCATTTTCTTTGGGCGATAATGTTCTGAATTGAGAACCTGTTGGAGGGAGGATGGGTGGAGTTTTAAAGTCAAAAGTGGTTGGCTAATGAAATAGAGGTAGGGGTGTGGTTAGTTGGCTATAAATTTAGCTATACTGGGGGCGGGTGGGATATGGGGGCAGGGCGGCGAGCGGAGTGGGGTTTATTCCACCCCCAACTATGTAGTGGCCAGAGGCAAACAGTAAGAAATGGTAAAATTTCAATTTTTTTAGCACCAATCTTTAACTTTTAGCGCCAGCCTCTTACAAGTTTCAATGTTGTACTTTTGCAGGGACTTCCAATTATATTCAGTACTATTATTAACGCTAAAGCTTGATTTATGGGTTAGACAGGGAGTAATTGCTGCTGCGTTCTGATCCCAGAGTGCTAGTGATCCCAGGGGTTGTTTAAACACTTTAGTTTGGGAAGAGCAGATTATTTCAGTACAAGACCTTGTTAGGATCCTTTGGAATTGGGTTAACTGTTTGTCCTGCTGTTCGCTGTTATAGAATTAACTGCTTTTGTAAGCATGAAATATTCTTACAATTGGGGGACTTGTTTAAGTTCGCCAGGGGCAAACACAGTGATATACACCTAGAAATAGATAGAAAAAAGCATATACAGGAATCAGGACTTGTCGCATACAACAGTTAAAGACAAATAAGCAGTTTCAAATAGTGGTTCCAAGTTTGTATCCCTATAGCGCTCCTTCTTATCTACTAAATAACTAACATTTACATACAAGCTAACACTAGTGAAAAACAATATATGCCTCTGGGACTACAGCAGTGTACTGTTCTGCTACCCTGAACATTGTGACACATGTGGTGTGATGGTACCTGCTGCTGTCACACAGATACACAGGGTGACTCATATGGCATATTACCTATCTGACAAACATTCAGCAGGGGTATGTGTGACATGTACTCATGGGGAGTCTTGCTTCTTAACACTGTGTGGTTTATTGCAGGGTATGTCTTATCTGTGGGTAGGAACTTTTACCTCCACATGTGCACTCTATTGCAGTGGCACAGATGACACACAGCAGTCATCTAGGTTGTGGATGGTGTGAGGTGTTACTATGGTTGTTGGACATCTGTCATGGGTGTGACTTACATATGTAAATCCGGGAGTGGTAACCTCTATGTGGGTAGTATATGTGTACTCTGTGGTGTTGTCAGTCACTGTGCATTGGTAATGTGTTTGAGTGCATTGTCACAGTGTTGTACATGTCACTGTGTCCTTCTCCATATCTGTAGCTGTCATGTGAGGTCCATACCATGGCATCCATTATGTGGTGTGGAGGGGTACACCCACCTACATGTCCATAGCTGACACACCATGTTCGCTGACACATACCATGTGCAGGTATTCCAGGGATAGTGTGCCACTGTGAATATCATTGGGGCCACTATTTTACACATTTATGACCCTGTTCACCCCTGACACATGCAGTGGTGGGCAGCCAATCACATATCTGGT
Source organism: Protopterus annectens (assembly GCF_019279795.1). Taxonomy (NCBI): domain Eukaryota; kingdom Metazoa; phylum Chordata; order Ceratodontiformes; family Protopteridae; genus Protopterus; species Protopterus annectens. The sequence goes on along the minus strand of NC_056740.1, from coordinate 487,396,048 downwards.
GGTTACTGGTGTAGATGATTTGAAATGTGGTATGGTACTCCAGTTTTGACACTGGTGTTCACTCCATGCCTTTGTCACCAGGCACCTGTTGCAATACATCTGTACACATGTGCCTCACTCAGAATTTATATACATCTCTCTCTCTCTCTCTCTCTATATATATATATATATATATATATATATATATATATATATATATATGTATATAGATATATCTATATGTATATATATATATATATATATATATATATATATATATATATATATATGTCTGTATACATATACACATATATATATTGATGTACATATATTGCTATAGATGTGGAGAGGGGGGACACAGAGGGGGTGAGAGTGACAGAGGGGGTGGGACAGGGTGTGTTGAAGGTCGTCATATACAGTCATACCTGTAGATAGTCAGATCAGTCTGTCTATGTATATGTATCTACATATATCTATATCTGTATGTGTGCATTACATATATATGTTTGTACAATATTCTATCTACATCTGTCTATGTATTCCTACATCTCTCTCTCTATGTATGTATACATATATGCATATCATATATAGATATATATAGATATATATATAAATATATACATACATATGTTGACATACATACGTATCCATATGATAGACAGGTATATCAACATGTTTGTCTACCATACTGTATACACACACTAACATACTGCTAAACATACATAACTGTGAAACCTACTTTGTACATGGCACTACAACCTACAATCAACCAACATTGATATGTGCACATAGATGCTCTCACATACAAATGTATGTACAGCCTTCACTGATAGTTGCTGTATGTCCCCTGCCCTTTACACATCTTCATATACATATGGATACAGACCAATGACACATATGGAGGGTTCACAGTATGTAGACCTTTATAGTATTACTTTACATTACCTGTGTTTGTCACAGCTGCTTGTGTTGCCATCTGGTTCTCTGTCCTGCTGCTCCACTTCCCAGTTGTCAGCTTTCAGGTGGCTGTTGCTGAACAATTTGTTTGTGTCTGCTTAATTGCAATTTTCTGTCTCTGTCTCTCTCTCTCTCTCTGTCTGTCTGTCTGTCTCTCACGTCCTTCTCAGGGTGCAATGAAAGTATTGCATGTGTGGACTGGGAGTACAGCATACTTTTGTAGGTATCTGCATATGCCCATGTGATGGCCTCTGCACCAATTGTTAGCCAGCATTTGCTAATTGCATGCAGCCAGTTGTGTACTGATTGCAGTTCTCACTGTGATTTCAGAACAGTGCTATAAAAAGGTATGTGAGATAGGCGTAGCCCTTTCAGATTTTAAGGGCAGGGACCATGCTATTATGCTGTGGACAATGTTCTGTGAGTGTAAAGGTTGGTATCTCTCTCATATTTCCAGCTGTGTTGTAGATTAACATTCCTCCATTCATTTCTCCAGTTTCCTGTACTAACTGTGTATGTACACTGACACCTACAACTACTGCTACTGTTAATGTGTGTGTGTGTGTGCTTTCCTTTCACTTTTGCTTGCACTTTGTTGCTAAGGCTTCAATATTTGCCCTTTACAGTCACTACTTGTATGCCTGCTAGGTGTCCTGACTGTAGTGTGCTGCTGTAGCTTTCCTATTTTCCATGTACATTCACACCTTGGAACGCTTGCTATATCTGCTAGGATGTTACAGCATGCAGTGTGGTCTGGCCATGGTGTGGGCCTTGACATCTATTAGGGTATTTGAGTATGCTGCTGAGCAGGCCCCAGAGACTTTCAGGTTCATCTGTTATCTGCCTCATGGAATGGTACATATCAGTGGGATACACCCATTAAAATGTCTGGTATGCTGCAGTTGTGACTGTGGGTTAGCATGAGCATATGTATTACTACACTTTTTCTGCCATGCAAGTGGTGAATACTTTCAGGACTCCATAGTTACCATTGCATGTGTTACACATTTCTGCCTACTGTTTGTACATTTCACATGGAGTCTGTGGGGCATCCCTGTAAGTCATTCACTGTTGCTATGTCTAGGCTCTTAACTATTCAAATATGGTGGTGTCAGACCCGTCATGTGTACAGATATTTGCAGGTTGTCCACATTTCTGCCTCATATTTTGATCAATATCTCATGCACACCTTTTTCTGGCAAATCACTCTGGGCTCAAGTCAGAATATGGTGACAAACATTCAAGTTTCAGACTTCATACCCTTCCAAACATCCCACAAAATGCAGACCCTGTTACTCTCTGAACTGTCTGCGTTTGTTGTAACATTATTTGTAATGTGTCCCTGGTTTTGGGCCTTTGCTCCACATATTTTATTACTTGGTCCAGATGTGTTCCTGTAAAAGGTTGTGGGGTATGGGCAGTGATTATCCTGCTGTGAGTATGTGTGTGGCTTGCAAGGTGCTATAGTGACATTATTACCTACTAGCTACCAACTAACATGGCTGTTTCTGTTCACACACTACTATTATGGAAATCCACTAGTTTTTATAGTAATTCTAAATGGCATGCTTTGTGTACTACACATCTATATTCCCTTTACATTCATTCCTACTATTACATGATATATTTATTTTAGCACAATGTTCTTGTATAAGAGTCATGACTTAGTGGTAAGTCATGCAGACTACTTTTTCCAAGGTCCTGGGTTCTGGACTGCCAGTGGGATTTTATTTTGCTTCTAAACTGACTACAAGACCTGTCAATCAAAGTGACTAAGGCACTTTTAAGCAGTTGTAACCGGGTTAGCGCTGGTTTGCGTGGAGCCCACGCATGCGCACTGGCGTTTAGCTCCGTGCGCACAAGCGCACACCCGCTTACAACCGCTTAAACGTGCTTACTCTTGTGCACACCCGCGCTATTTTCTTTGAAAGAAATGAAAATGGGGAGACAGAAAAGTGGTGAAAAAGGGGTCACAAAGAGGGTAAGACAGTAGGGAAACAAGCTTGGGTTTTGAAGGAGGGATGTAGGTAAGGCCCATAGCTGCCCATTTCTTCATCAGCAACATCTGTGCATATGTATGTAATTTGGTGTGACATTTGAAACCTTCCACCCCTGAGAGAGGTGTCAGGACAACAATAATACTTGTTGTACAGCCAATTGTAATTGATAGGTTCCATGTCCAGCAGACATGTGTGCGGAATGGGCAGCTATGTATGGGGCGTCATTTTTTTGTGGGTACAGAGTGCCCTTTTTTTTTTTTTTTTTCAGGTGGGAGTGGTATGTCAGGTGAAGGAAGTCGGTACAGCTGGGGAGGTAGGTTGGGTAGGTAAACAGACAAGACAAACAAGACGCATACAGGGGCGGTGTATGACACGTGTGGGGGGGTTACACAATTGACGGGGACGGAGGTTTGGATATCCAGAGCCCATGAGCCCACAGATGGCAACAGTGGAAGTGATATCCCCACCCATAGGCAGTTACCACTGTTCCTTCACTGCCCAGGATGGGGCTGTGCTGGGGGCTGTGTAGGCGGGGCAACAGGCATGCCCGTTAGTTGTGCCACCCGTGCCTCAAGCTGGCATAGGGGCTTGAGAACAGAGTCCCGAATCTCCCTACGCACCACAGTCCGGACGCTATGGAGGGTGAGTGGTGGTTCTCCTCCAGCCACACTTGCAGAGGGGGGGGGCGAGCCCCATCCCCTGCAGCGCTTCCACCCACAGGTGGCACAGGGCCACCAGAGGAGGGTCCGGACTCGGCACTAGTGCCAGGTGCACTCGCCAGCTGAGGTGGGAGAGGTGGGTCCTCTGGAACCCGCCTTCCCTGTCGTCCTATGTTTTGCATTATGTCATGACAGTTTGGGTTAGTGACATATAATACTATTCACAATTAGTCGTAACAGCATGCATTAGTATTCCCATTAAACAAACACCCAGATATTCACACCATTGAACAGTGTGCATAACACATGCATAATTTGAACAGAAATACACAGTCCAACAACATGCAAGGTTAATTGATGGCAACAGGCCATCAGGTGTGGATGTATGAACAGGGCAGATGCATCAACGGACATGCAAATATATATGACCCAAAAGGACAAACGTCCAGGGGTGTTAATTGTGATTGCACATACCATTTTCAAGTGGAATGGGTTATATGTGGTTATAGGGTGGGGTAAAGAAAGTAATATTAACACCTTCCAATAACAATACATATGCTGTACATTTCTAATAGCTACAGTTATATACACACTACTGTTCTAACTACAGATTCCTATATGATAACTATTTCAACTTGGTGATAGGACTGTTACTGCAACATCAATATACATTTTATTGTTCTTCATACACATTCATATCTAGCTTTGTTCAGCTACATCATCCTGCTACATTTGCTTTATATAGCTGTAGAGAAGTGTGGATGTTTGGTATATCAGACAATCATCCTATCTGCATATTGCAGACTGAGAGCAACATATCCAGATTTTGGGATACACATTCCAGATGCAGCAACACATAGAACAAATTTCGCTGTTTGGTTTTGAATCTCACATGCATTTCATTCTGTCTTGACTGCAGTATACTTTATTCAGGGGTTATTACTACTGTATTGCTGGATTCATAACACTTTCTCACACTCTCTCACTTGCTTTCATTTTACTATTCAGGATGGTACTTACTTCTAGGCTTTATTGACATGTTTTACCTGTAGTTATTACAATCCTTTCCAGCAGTCTCACTTCTGTCATGTTTCAGTATTTCCACAGGGATATATTTCACACATGTGATTTCATCATCTTCTGCAGCTATACTTTCCAGCCTGCTGCAGGTTGTGTACTATTTTCTTACAGGTAGGGCATTTTTATTTCAGAATATATGTCAGACAGTTTCATTTTTCGGTTTAACTTACAGGCTGAAACACACTTTTGTAATCAAGCAATACTTGCAGACACTTTCACACTGTTACTTGCACATTTTATTCCTTACTGACTACACTGCACTCTTTTGCTGACTGTCATACTTTTATATTTCTTTACAGTTACTGGTAGTGGATTACTGACCTGCCTGGTGGCGCAACCGCACCAGCCTATCGCCATAGGCTCTGCAGTTCACAGAACTGACACCTGCAGCTGTAATATAAATGAAATAATATTGGAATACACATCTCCATAATATCAGCTAGTTTAATTTATTACATACATAATTAAATGTTACTTACTCAGTAGTGGGGCGTTGGGTGTTTGCCAGGCCTCCTGGATCCAAAGGTTCAGTTGGTCCTACTTGCATCTCTTCAGGTCCGCATGGTGGTGATGGACCTGCTCACCAGTCCTTGGAATCCCTGTGGCACTGGTGAGATCATGAGCCAACCGGTCCCATGCCTCGGCCCTGTATGCTCCCCAGAGGACCTGGCCCTGCATGAGTTGGGCCTCATGATTATGGACTAGGAGCCATACCATGTACCTGGACTCCTCAACACCCAACCTCTGTGCTCGAAAGCAACTACCCTCTTCTACTCCTGTCATTCTGCCTGCAGGTCAGTTCTACAATCGTTTATGTTGTATATTCCCGCCTATGGGGCTTATATAGTCCGTTTTTCCTGCACATATCTGTGATTGGCCATTTTGGAATTCTATCAACTTCAGTAAACCTGCATTGTCATGCTCTAGTTTGTATTCATTCCTATATATTAGCTATTATTGCATTTAAAGGTACTGCTGTCATAGCTTAGTGGTTCTGTACCTTGACTATGGTGTATAGTATCCTGGGTTCGAACCTGGCCACTGCTTTTTATTTTTCATGACTGTCTAGACATGCTGATGGGTGTGTCTGTGTAAAGGCAGTTTTTATACGGCTTGCTCAACGTTGCCCATCGGTTAACTTGTTTGCGCAATGCGCAGCTCCGTGCAAACGGGATACGCTGCTTTAAGCCTCATTTGGCTATCGGCACGCATATTATGCTCAGCTCAGTTAGGGGCACATAGATTTAGTGTGTTAGACCACTGCTCAGCTACGGGCACTCATTTTGCACCAGTTAAACCACTGCTCATCTATGGGCAGATGCACTCACTCTGTTAAACTGTAGCTCAGCTATGAGCACATCTGGCATTTTTTATTCTTTTGTTACCTCACATTTCTTCAATATAAATGGGCTATTTCATTACATTTTACATAAATTGTGGTTTTATGTGTACATATTTGTCAGGGACTTGTTTCCTGCTTATTTTGCAAAAAAAAAAAAAAAAAAATTGGTGTTGTGGGGGCTCAAACCATGAATGCCTGCTCTTCAGCCAACATCTCTACCGCTACGCTATTGCTTCCTGGCTTATTTTGCATATTTAGTTCTTATATGCTTTCCCACTGACTGCTAACTGTAGCTTCGCTACGGGCACGCCCGTGCAAACGAGCACACTCACGGTTAACCATTTTTACAATTTAAAAAAAATATATAACATGTTCATTTATATATTTTATGTTCATAGTCTGTGGGGGCATGTGTTGTGTTGTGTTTATTCACATTTCCGTGGACTCTGTTGTGGGTGTTTACTTTGGGCACTTTTACACTTCTGGGGGCGTGTCCGCTTGCAGGGCTCGGCCTACGGACACGCCCCCTACTGTCTTACACGGACCGTGTTAGACTTAGGTGTGATTCAGCATGCTCTCATGAATATGCAAAGCATGCTGACATCACTCCGTTTAACTGCAGCCTCCGTGTAAGAGTTATAACTCTTACACGGAGGCTTCGTGAATCCTTGCCATTGAATAAAATCAATTACCATGTTATTGCCAACTATAAATTACTCTCAATGTCTCCTATGACCATGAAGACTGGTATGGCATTTGGGACAGAGGGTTAAGACTGTTATCCTTTGGTATAGGGTTTGATTTTCTCAGCCCTTATTTGCCCACTATGTGACCTTGCAGATGTCACATGACTAAACAGTGCTTAGGAGCAGCTGGGAATATGAGCTAGACTCCTCAGTGGTCCCCTGGACTCAAACATAGTAACTACCTATGGAGCTATGAAGACTGAAACAATGTATTTTATACTTATTGATCCCAATGCTGTAATCCTGTGCAACTTCAAGTACCTTCCTCTGTTTACAGTGCTCTCTCTTTAGATCAAATAATCCATCATCATACAAGATGTAGAAACATGCTTGACCTCCTCCTTACATGTCGCCTCTGCCTACATTTCTACTTTCTCCATGACTTCCTTCATCAGGACAGATTGTGCTGCTCTCATTTCCCATCATACCTAGGCTCTTCCAGCTCAATAATTCTACCATATTCAGAGATTACTTCAAAGCCAACATAATAACCCCATCTAATGGACTGAAGAAATTCAAAACATCCCACTCTTCTGATCCAGTTACTAAGGCAGCTAAAAATGTTCATAAGGTCAAAAGCTTTAGGCAGCCATGTGCTGAGCTGATTGGTAATGATACTACCTATACTGAAGCTAAAGATAAAACAAATAAAGGAACATCCAACTTCATCCTCTCACACCCCCAAATATCTCACAACAAATTTCAGAAACCAATACATCCCCAGCTAACAAGTCCTGAAAGCTCTCAAAACCCCAAAATACTTCATCTATTGGTCCTGACAATATTCTTGAATGTGTCCTGAATAGCTTGAAGGACAACTTGTCTATGGTTCTAACAACACTGTTCAGCCTCAAGTCTCCAAAACAGTGGGTCAACAACAGCCATTACCTTGTACAAACAAGGGAGAGGCATCCACTGATCCAGGTAACTATCAATCCATAACTCTAACTATCCTCATATGCAAAGCCATGGGAAGACTTATTATGGAATTAATCAACAAGAACATAGCTTAGTTTCATCAAAGGTGGGTCATGCTTACTTAATCTGGTGGACTTCTCAGAAAGACAACATTGCAAAAAATAAAGGCAAGATGGTACATACCACATACAAAAGCTTTTTAGACAATACTCCACTCAGGCACTGTAGAAAAAGCCCCTACATCACTCACCGGATTGGCAACAGGCTCATAGATAGGACACAGGAAGCCAAGATGGGGAAAGCTATCTTCCTAAAAAGACAGTCACTGAATTGTGCAGAACTGTGAGCAACTGCCAGATTTGAGCCTCATTTAGTCATTCATTACTGCACTTTTTCCACAAACTGTGTTAGTGGTAAATGTCTGCATAGTCTGCTGCCTTAGACTGTTGTAGAATTGCAGTAGTGAGAGTATTGTTTATTCTGGTCCAGTGCTTTTACAGTTGTTTATATTCCAGAATAGCTGTTAAGAGTTTTAGATTCTGTTTATCATTTCCCTGCTTAAAGTTGCATTCTGGTGGTTTTCTGTTCACCTGTTCTTCATGTCTGCTTCACCCCCTACTAAGACATTAAGGTAAAATTTCTGAAATTCTAACCTTCCTGGGGTTATTGATCTGTAACTCAGAGTCATAGGACTCATGCTCCAGTTTTTGCTTTATTTGACTAGTTAGCTCCCTTTTGCAGCTTGTGTCTCTGGCCTCTACCCTTTATGGTAATCTGACTGGTCCTGTAAACCAGGGGTCATGGGTTCAAATCTCATCAGGGCCTCTGGCTTCTTCTCCTCCTATGTGTGGAAGGGCAGGTGCTTTTACAAGTTGAGCTGTAGCACAGCCCAGTTCCAGAATTGCTGTTTCTGGGTCTGTTTTGTAATTTCTGAGCATCAAATTCAAGCCATCTTTGCTGGAGAAGGTCCTTCTCTACCCTTGAGGGAAGAGAGTGCTATCTTGGTTCCATCTAATTGAGGGTGACTGGACTAGAGCTCAGAGAGAGCATCCTTACTGTCTAGTTTGAGTTAAAAGGGTTATTTCTTGTTTTATTTAAGCCTTGCTTATGTGCTTGTTTGCATGTAGTGCACCACCGCATAACGGTGGTTACCATTGGTGGTTATAGATGCAAATGTTTTGTTTGTCAAAAATTTTCTTGGAACTGTGATTGTGGTCCTCCAGAGGTTTTTCATGGCCCTGTTCTACTGTCAGGTGGAACACTAAATCTAGCCTCAGAGGTACCAACACACCTCTCACACACTAGCTATTCCTAAGTGTGACCTTTTTCCTGACCATATAAATTTACCTAACACTATGGACAGACAATTTCACACAGTTTCTCCAGCCAGCTTAGGTGACATGGGCATCCTGAGGCAATGTAGCAACTTCCTCATATTCACTGACAACCCTCTACTCCTATTCCACACAATCTCAACCAATGAGAAATGCAAGTATATTAACATCCTTGAATCCATGCTCTCTCACACACCAGTCAGTACATATGACAATGAGCAGGTTGTCAGCATGCACACCTCACCTCCTACTCCACCCAAACACACATCAGACCTACCTACATATGCGGAGGTCCTCACCTGAAACATACCTAAACACCAGAGACCTCCCAAACACAAACACAAGCACGATACACATAATACTTCCTCTGCAGAACACTGTATACATAATAGCTTATGCACCAGAGTCTCACTTGTCAGACCCTTAAGACAAAACACAAAACCAAGCATATTCATAGGTGATTCCATTGTGAGACACACAGATGTCCCTCTCACCAGGCTGGACAAGGAGAAGGTCAAGGCCAAGCTGTCTGTAAGGTGCCAGGATCTGCCATATCACACATGCACTCAAGCCTCTAAAAAACAGGTATTGTTATGACTGCCATAATCCATGTTGGTGTGAAAGACTTGAGATGTATATCTCTGGACTATACGAAGAGAGATATGACTGAGCTCGCAGACTATGTGTCTCAAGCAGGTATGTCCATAGCCTTAAGCAGCATTTTACCATCACCTAGGATGATGTCTCAATACAAACAGAAAATTATTGACTTCAATAATTGGCTTAGTTTCTGCTGTCATTCTAAGGGGATACAGTATCTGTCAACCTTGATGCTTTGCCAGATATGGTCTTTATCTCACACTTAGGATTTCAGATACTGGCTAAGGCTCTTGCCACTCCCATAGTGCCTTTATTAGGCAGTGTCTCAAGGATAAAATTCCTGATTAAAAACTCCATCTAAAAACAACCTCAAGGTTATGCTGCTAAACACAAGGAGTCTTAACATGAAACTGCACTCACTGGAAGCAGTCCTCACCTTGGAAGACTTAAACATTTGGACAGCCATGGAGACCTGGTTCAAGGCTGTGGAGTGCACTCCAGCCATACTGCGCTACACCTCCTTCCACACATTCAAACCACAAACTGAAGGCATGAAAACTAAAGGAGGCAGTATGTATCAATATTCATCAAAGATAAATACACCTCCAGATTGGTTACACAGTATGAATCCCTGGAGATACTTCAGTTGCAATTAACTATTGGTAGGACACCTATTCAAGTCATTGCCAGCTACAAGACCTCCTCCATGAATCAGGACATCCACTCTGCCTTTTTGAATCTACTTGAGTCTATCAAGATACATCCGACCACCACGGTGATGGGCGACTTTAACTCATCCATGAACTGGGTAAATTACTTGTGCTTTAACTCACTTGCCCAAAGGTTCCTCGACTTCATCAACACCAATGCCCTGGACCAACTGGTTGACATCCCGACAAGTGTTGCTAACATCCTGGATCTGGTGCTTACTAATATGGGGGACCACTGTAGCACCCCCACTGTGAGGTCTTCCGTACTGAGATCTTGCCACAAATCAGTCTCATTCAAAGTAACTATCACACCAGACTCCCCCCCCCCCAGCAGCAACTAAACTAAAAACCTTCTCCAAAGCAGATTATAACATCTTACAGGATAGTACAACAAGCTTTACTGCCCCCCCCCCCCAGATGGAACTGGCAACTATGCCAAGTTCTACACCAATGCTTTATACAAACACCTGTATAACCGAGTTGACTCAGCCATACCTGATAGGTCCAAAACAAGTTCCTCAAGGAAGAGCAAATCTGCTTGGTGGACAACTGTCATTAACAGGCTTTGCAATAAGAGGAAGAAATTCCTGTCTAAGAGTAAGAGGGAGTGAGCTGTAAACTGGAAACACTCCCTTCTCAGCTTATACAAGCAAATAAGACTTCTTGTGAAGTCCTCCAAAGCAAGCTATGAATCTGAATTAGCTTCTTCAATTAAGGACAGCCATAAGGCATTCTTTAGTTACATCCATAACTTAAAAGGAAAGGCCCAGATTTGTGCTAAACTAGTAGTTAATGATACCACATATACTTAGCCTGTGGACATAGCTAACCTGTTAGATGATAGGTTCTGCGAAAACTTCACTCCCCTGTTCCTACCACACGTACCCCATGACATCCCTACCACCTGTTCTTTACCTTGTATCTATAAAGAGGAGGTCGCAAACACACTCTCTAAGGCCAAAAACACAGCATCTATGGGACCTGATAACATTCCAGGTATCATCCTACATGGGCTCAAGCAACACCACTGGGTACTCTTTTCAATCAAAGTGTAAGCACCAACTTCATCCTGGCAGAATGGAAAATGGCCATTGTTATCCCCCTAGCACAAAGGTGGTGCTTCCACTGACCCTGGGAACTATAGACCTATTAGCTTGACTAGCCTTATCTGCAAGGCCATGGAGAAAATCATCATGGACCTTATCAACAAAGATATAGGTAATCTCCAAACACTTGGCCCTACTCAGTTTGGATTTGTCAAAGGGAGTTCATGCCTGTTAAACCTGGTGGACTTCTTCAAGACAGTCACCAAAAAAGTGATTAGAAAGACCTTCTATATAGCCCACCTTATCACGAAAGGGTTCACATCTAGATCAAGAGAGGTCATTGTGCCCCTCTACTCATCACTCATCAGGCCCATAATTGAATACAATGCCCCATTTGGGATGTACCTTACCCGACACCTGCAGCAACTGGAAAGACCCCAAAAGTACCTCACCAAGAGGATCAAGGGACTCAAACAGATGCCCTATGCAGTTAGGCTAAAGAAACTCCAGCTCTACTCAGTTGCTTACCGCCTACTCAGAGGTGATCTGTGCCTGACGTATAAAGCCATGTCCAACCCAGAATTAATGGACATGCTCCACCTCAGGAAATCCAAATCCCTTAGAGCTACACGTTCTAGGGACTTAAACCTCAGCACAGAAATAAATAGGACATGCTGGAGGGACAGATTCATATCCCAGAGGCTCCCCTCACTCTGGAACAAAATCCCAATCCATGTTAGGCAGAGTCCCTCAATGACCCTCTTCAAGAGAAATCTTGGCGAGTGGATGGGAGATCGTAGGTTTACCCCTGGGATCTCTTCTGTGTCCCTACTAGACAGAGGCACAGTAAACTAACCTCAAAAGGGCTATCTTCTGTGACCTACTATTCAGAGGCATAGTCAACTAATCTAAAAGGGTGGCGAATGCCAAACACACTCTGGCTAGGCTTATAAATGCCCTAGGGCAGATAGCCTAATATCAACCTATGAACCTATGAACCTATGAACCAAGGCCCTGGATGAGGGGAAATTTATGTATACAGCCAACATAGACTTAGCCAAAGCTTTTGACAGTATCCCCCACTCAGGCATCATTGACAAACTCACCCAACTAGGTATCAACCCTTATATCATTAGATGGGTGGCTAACTGGCTCACTGATAGAACACATATAGTCAAAATAGGGGAATCCACCTTCATCAGTAGACCTGTAACCAATGGTGTTCCACAGGGATCAGTCCTAGGACTTCTACTGTTTGGAAACTATTTCTCTGAAGTACAAGCTAAAGCTAAAGGTTTTTGCCTGGCAAAGTTTGCTGAAGATGACTGCAAACTGGGAGCGGTCATAAAATCTCCAAATGATGTCAACATCCTACAAGAGGCTGTTACACAAACAAATAATTTGTGCCAAAGTCATGGCCTTAAACTGAATGCAAAAAAATGTATTATCATCCCTTTTGCTAAGTGCAATGCTCCTGCCAACTACCACATCAATAGCAAGACCTTATGTATGCACTCAGTGGTGAGAGACCTGGACACACAGGTTGACAGCAACCTTACCTTTGATCACAACGTCTCAAGAGTGGTAAGAATGGTATTCTATATTGCTCCTCTCATAGGTAAGGGCACTACACCCAGAAAAAAGAAGTTATAACCTATCTGTACCCTTCCATCATAAGGCCAATAATTGAGTACAATACGCCTTTTGGTATGTACATTTCCAAGCACCTGCAGCAATTGGAGAGACCACAAATGTTCCTCAAAAAGAAAATTCAAGGTGTTTAGCATCTGTCCTATGTGGATCACCTGAAATTATTGACACTTTATTCTATTTCATACAGACTACTCAAAGTTGATATATGCCTTGCACATAAGGCCATATATGACACTGCTTTATTGGAAATGCTGCATATCCGCAAATCAAATGGTACATGGGTTACTCTCTTTAATGGTCTTAACCTGGTATGTGACATTAATGCAACCTGCTGGAGGGATAGATTTTTCTCCTAGAGGTTACCACACCTTTGGAGTGGACTTCCACTTCATGTCAAGCAGAGCACCTAATTGGTCCTCTTCAAACGCAATCTGGACAATTGGATGGGTAACCATAAACTCACCCCGGGAGTTCCACCTGTGTCCATCTTGGACAGAGGCAATTAGTGCTGATCATGGAAATAAACATAGAACTTGGCTAAGGCTGTAAGGGCCTTAGGGTCATTACCCTAGTAACTTCCTATGATCCTATGATCCAATGACTTCCAAGTCCCTCCCACTCCTCTTTCATTGCTATTGTCTGTTGTGTGAGGTATTTAAGTACTTTCCTGATCATTGTTTTCCACAGATCCATACTACTGAGTGCCCACCCAACCCCTTGTGCACCACACCACTGTAGCTCACCCAGTAAAGGACCTGACATCATGTATATGCACTATCCCAATTTTTCTGCAGTCAGTTTCATGGATATGGTTATAGCAAGACAATTTAACAATTGTCTAATGTTCACTGACAACAATTCAATCCTCAAAGAAACAAATACAGTATGTGAAAGGTTTATATACACAACGTCAATAGCGGTAATCCGCTTGCATACAGACACTCATAATAGCATTCTGGTTGTCAGAAATACACACACTATGTCCACCACATGTAGTATGTGTGATGATAGGTGAAGGCTAGTGAAGAAATTTGAAGGCTGCCAGCATAGCCAGATAGAATTTTATAGATAATTCTGTCATTTGTAAATATTAATGTAAGCCACGGGCTTGTTGTCTTAAATGGAAAAAATAGTGTTACATGTGGAACTGAAAAAAAATGTAGCAACAGTGCACTCTGCTGTAAGGAAGCTAAGTCAAACATTTTATGACTGTCTTTGATCTTTAAAGTCAGCTCCAGCCAGTCTAGCTGAAGGAATTCTTGCTATTGTTGCAAGGCCAGAGTTAATGGCCAGAATTTGCATGCATAAATGTCTTTTATTGCTCTGGTTTCTGCCCAGAGGAGAAGCATGTAAATGTAGTTTTTGTTAGCCTGGGAACCCAGGGAAGTGTAAAGAATGATGTAATGTGAACCAGGAATGTGATTTTAAAAATAGAGAGAATCAGAGAGCATTAAGCATTTTTGTCTTGACCATCCAACTCAGCACTGCCTTTGCTCTATATGTAAGTTTATCGTAGACTTATGTTTTCTCTTAAAAATAGCTAGAAACTAGACATATTAGTCTTAGTGTTTTTATGTAATGTCAGAACCGTACAACTGAATTATGTATTTCTTTGTGATCTCTGAACCCTTGACTAGCACTGTGTAGTAAAAAGTATTGTCTTATGTTTTTTAATTATTTATTATTAAATATTTTACACCCTTTTAACTGTGGCTGTTTTGCGTACAGATAATTTAAGCTCTAGAGTACATTGCATGTATATAGTGATCCTGTACCAAGTCACTCTAATAAGCCTTGACTTATTAGTCACACTTACCAGTTGGATAATAATATTGCACAGTAATAATTGGGCACCCTTTTAAGGGCCTTTGAGTAGTTGATAAATATTAGTGGGTGGTGGCAGCTGATACTACCATATAGTCTAGGAAAAAGGGGCACAGCTGGAGAACCTGTGCCAGCCTTCCCCAGGAGTGTCTGTGTGGTTGTATAAACACTTTTCAAAGTGTGTGTGTGTGTGTGTGTGTGTGTGTGTGTGTGTGTGTGTGTGTGTGTGTGTGTGTGTGTGTGTGTGTGTGTGTGAGCTACTTGGGCAGGGACACGAAACACTGGTTGGACAGAGAGGGTGCTGGTGGTTTTAGCTTGCCCACTAGGCTGAGATCTGGACCCGATAGTTGTGCCAATAGGGAGTCTTATTGGGGACCTGGAGAGCAAGGGAATGACCAGCCCCAGACTGACTGTGATCTCTGTGTGGTATTAAGGGAAATTGTACTTTATTGTGTGTATTTGTTATCCTTTCCTCCTATATGAGATGCCCCTCACTGGTGTTAGTGATAGGATTAAGGCTCCTTGATTGCTGGGCCAGGGTATGGGTGTCACAATATGCACCCCGCACATAGACTTCATTATGCTGAAGTCCTTAAATGCAATCTTCCAGAACTCCCAAAACCTCCCAGGCATTCCACTTTTAAAAAGTATCCTCAACAAACCTGGAAGAACTCAGCAGAAGCAATATTTAACACAACACATACAGACACACCTAGTGGAGTCTCAAATACTAAGTCCATGAGGCACTCTATTGTATGACATACTAATGCCCCACTCACCAAACTGAAAAAGGAGAAAGTAAGGGTCAGTTGCCTAATTGGGGCCAGGATTCACCAAGTTACTCTTGCACAAAAGTCATGGCACCACTGTTACTAGTATGACTCAGTCATAGTCCAAGTAGATGCAAATGACCTGAAACGTACCTCACTGCACTATATGAAGAGAGACATCATGGAGCTCATGGCTCCCTAGACTGTATGAAGAGGGACATTATGGAGCTCTTGGAGTATGTGTCACAGGCTGGTATGTGCCTGGCACTGAGCAGCATTCTACCTTCACCGAAGATGATGCCACAATACAAATAATTGGCTTAGTTTTTGATGTCATTCATCAGGGGTATGATATTTGTTAACTTGGGAGGACACAGTTAGCAAAATTGGCCCAAGGAAATCTAAAGATGTTATGGCTCAATGTCAGGAGTTTAAACAAGAAAATCTACAGCCTCCAAGCTCTCCTCACCTTGGAGAATTCATACATCTGTGCAGTTATTGAGACTTGGTTTAAAGTCACAGAGAGCACCCAAGCAGTGTAAGGCTTCATTGCCTTCCACACATTTAGACCAGCAGCTGCACAGGCTGGGGTTAAATGTGGAGGTGTCTTGATCTACATCAATAACAAGCAGACCTCTGGGTTAGTTAAGCAGGATAACACACTGGAATTTCTTCACGTCCAGTTTACTATAGACAACTGACTGGTACCAAAAACATGCCTTAAAACTCAGTGCCAAAAAATGCATAATAGCATTTTTTGGGAAGTTGGCTAACCAGAGGAACTACCTCATTGATAATACACCCCTAAAACTAGACACAGTATTCAGGGATTTAGAGACTCATGTAGGTTGTAACCTGGCTTTCAACCAACATGTAACCAAATAAATTACGAAAAGCAACAACTGCACACAGATTTTCAGGACCAGCAAAAAACTAAGAAAGAGATATTCAATGACAGCACATCCACCGACTAAGCGCTTTCACCTAAAAAGGCATCTTCAGAGTCGGTTAACACATAACAAGCACCCTATTTAAACAATTATGACAAATTAATTAATGACATCAAAATTCAAATACACCAATGAGCCAAAACCCCACTGCTTACATATTTAAAAACACATAACCTAAAATTTGCTTTCTCTTTTTATTTCAACCAACATGTGTCTATGGCTGTAATAAAATCTTTACATGCCATTCAACTTATAAGTAAGGGCATGGCATATAGGTCCAGGAAAGTCATCGTGCCACTGTACTCATCCATCACCAGTCCCATCATTAAGGATAATGTTCCCTTCGGTGTGTACCTGACCAGTCACATGCAACAACTGGAATGTCCACAGAGGTTCTTCAAAAAAGAATACAGGGTGCAAACAGAATTTCTTATGCAGATCACCTCAAACTCCTAACTCTATAGTATGTATACTACAGACTGCTGAGAGGCAGTTTATGCCTGGCATACAAGGCATCCTTAGATCCTGCTCTGATGGAATTTTTTGCACATCTGCAAAATGAACAGCACAGAACTACTAGAGCTAAGGATTTAAATTTTTCCCATTAGTTAAATCGGACATGTTGGAGGGACAGGTACATATCTCAGAGAATTCCCACTCTTTTGAATAGGCTTCCCAGTCATGTGAAGCAGAACCCTTTCCTAACCGAATTCAAGTGCAATCTGGACCAGTGGATGGGAAATTGGAAATTCACCCCTTGTTTGACACCTATGTTTCTGATGGACATTGGCAGCTGATAAATTATGCCCTAACTAACATGCATCCCTTAAAATAACCTGTAAGATACAATAACTTGTGTGATACATTTAAGTTGCATGACTGGGCTTGAAAGGCCCCATCAGTCATTAGTCTATTATAAACCTATAAACCTATCAATTAGTGGAGCCACAGAGAAAGAGCTTGGTGCTGAGACTACTCCTGTTTGGCAGCTACCTTTCTAAAGTCCACACAAATGTCAAGGGTCTTTGACTAACCAAGGCTGAACATGGCTGCAAGCTGGGAGCAGTCATTGAATCCCCAAAAGACTCAGCCTTCCTCCAGGAGACCTTATCCAAAACAGACGACTGGTGCCAAAGTCGTGGACTAGAGCTAAATGCCAGAAAGTGCATTATTGTATCCATTGGGAAACTGAGTGCCCCAGGAAACCAACATTGACAATACACCTCTAAGAGTTGATACAGTAAGTAGAGATTTGGGAACATGTTCAGAAAGTGACCTAGCATTTGACCAACTTATGTCTAATATTGTGAGGATGTCCTTCTGTATTGCTCAACTTATGGAGAGCATCACAAAGATTCCTAGTTTCATAGGTGTATACTAGCCTAACAAGCCCAGGATCCTTTTTAAGCCTAGCTATTCTTCTCAAATGGACCTGATAATTTTTAGCACTTAAGGTTATGTTAAGGAATATATGAAGGGCTGTGCTTGGGTGGTCTAGCATTTACCGCCTGTCTTTTAGAAACATTGGTGCCAGACCAGGGGTAAATTTCCAATACTCCATCCACTATTCCAGGTTATGTTTGAATTCAAATAAGGAAGAACTCTGCTGTACATGGATAGAATGCCTGTTCCAGAGAAGAGGTCATCTCTAAGACATACACACTCTTCTACATTTCCTATTTATGTTGCAAACAAGATTTAGTTCCCTAAACAGGTAATTCTGATGCTATATGTTTTGCAAATGTGCATCAGGTCCATTACAGTGGGATCAGAGGATGCCTTGTAGGCCAGGCATAGATCACCTCTCAGCAGTTTGCTGAAATCTGATTACAGGAATAGGGCTTTGAGACAGTCTGTATTCTTTTTAGTGATAAACCTCTGTGAATGTTCTTGCTGTTATATATGCCTGGTTAGGTACATACCAAAGGGTGTGTTGTACTCAATGACTGGTACAAAGGAACAACGACATCCTTGGACCTAGATGCCACACCCTTACTTATAAGTTGCATAATATCAAATTATTTCTTTATTACCATAGCCACATGATAGTTGAAAGCCAGGTTACTGTCTACACGTGTCCCCAAATCTCTAAGCACTGGGGCTGATAGTTGGGGAGTATTATTTATGTGATAGTTTCCTGTGACAGCTGTTTTTCCAAAGGACACTATTATACATTTCCTAGCATGGAGTTGTTGACTGTAGCTCTGTTACCACTTATTGGTTTGTGTCAGACCTTCTTGGAGGGTGTTTGTGTCTTTGTGAGATTCTATGACTGCATCTAGTTTGCTGCCATCTGCATACTTGGTCAGCCAGACACCCTTGACATTGGCCATGACTTTAGAGAAGGGCCTGAGAGACTCCAATAGTGACTGGCTTCCTTCGGGAGGCAGACTACCCTATCCTAACTTTGTGGTCCTGTCTATGAACCAGCTGACTATCCAGCAAGGTGCATATGAGTTTATATCTAATTTTGTGAGTTTGCCTAAAAAGCCCAACTAGAGTTTTGTGTTGAATGCCTTTGCCAGATCACAGAAGGCAGTATGCACATTTTGCCCTCATCCATTGCTTTGGTGGCCCTCTTGAAGAAGCCCACCAAGGTGAGTAAGCATGACTTGCCTCTAAGAAAACCAAACTGGTTAAGGTCCAGTGTCTGAAATTCCATATCTCACAGTGTATCATTGTCATGATAATTCTTTCTTTGGCCTTGCATATCAGACTCGTCAGACTTATGGGTATGCAGTTGCCAGGGTCTGTAGATAGCCCACCTTTGTGCAGAGGAATGACAGCTGTAGTCCTCCATTCTTTTGGTACGAAGCCTGTTTGGAGGCTACAGTTAAATAATGGTTATAGTGATCCTGCTAGGCTGTGTTTCATGCTATTAGGGAGGCATCCCGGGATATTACCTTCTTTTATCAATGCTGTTCTGGCCTTGGAGAGTACATTGAGGACTTGTTCCCTAATGATAGTTGGGGGGGTTATTCACAAAGGTTTTTCCTGAGGGGTGTCTGGGGGGGGGATTGGAGATAAATTTGTCAGCCAGTAGATTTGCTATATTTTATGACACAGTATATGTTGCTCTATTAATAATTAAATCAGTACATTGTTATGTACTGCCTTTGAAGTTGTGGACTTAGCTGAAGAAAGCCTTCAGGTTATCCTTAGCTCAGGGATCTATTTTCTACCTTAAATTTGGCTTCTTGGTGCAGAGTTGTCATGGTCGCACCATACCCAGTCCTCATCAGGCCCATCACTGAGTACAATGCCTACTGTGTTATGTATCCGTTTGGACATATTTAACAACTAGAATACCCATTGGGGTTCTTCAGAAAGACAATATGGACACTAAACCACATGACCTACAAGACTGCTGCAATTCCCTATCCCTATACTCAAACTCTTATAGATTATTAAGAGGTGACCTATACCTGGCCTACAAGGCTTCCTCTGACCCAGTACTAATGGATGTAAAGCACATCTGTATGTCAAATGGCATCAAAAGTATCCAGTCTAGAGAACTCAACCTTTTCTGCAAGGTAACCAGAATGGTTTGGAGGGACAGGTTAATACCCCACAGGATACTCAGACAATCTCAGACAAAGAAATGCGTTCATAAGCTAGGGCCTTGGAAATTTTTAAATTGAAATAGAAATCTGTTGCATAAAATGTAAAGGTATCTGACACAAGAAATACACTACTAGTATATAAGCAAAAGAAAGAATTCTAACTTCACTCTTATTTATTTTCTCCTTGGTGGACTAGCTCTGTAGGTAAAAGTGACCAGTTGCAAGGATAACGTACCTTGTAATAATTACCTACCTTACCAAAAACACTGATTTTTTTTTTTGATACATTGTCACACCACATCCTGGGTCTACCTGTTCCATTTGCCCTTGCTACCCTTGGGTTCGCTCTGATCCCCTACCTTACCCCCATCCCACCCACCCCTGCTTCAATTACATTTATCTCTATCCAAACCACTCACCTTTAGGCCATCAAGCCAATCAGCACGCAAACCTACTCCCTCACTTTCCACATCCCTTAGTCTTACAATTGACCTCATCCCTATGCTCTTCCATCTTTTATCTGCTATCACATATTATCCATTTAATTCCACCCATCTATCACCTGTCTCTCACTCAAAACTAATGTATTAAATTACTTATACGTGTTAATTCTACCACATATTAACCCAAGTCTATACATTAATACCAAACTTATTATTAGTTTCTCCAAGCCTTAAAGAATTCATTCAATCCAAAATGCTGACTCAGTACAGCATTCTATGTACATTTCTCTCAACAGCTACTCACCTAACAACATGTCATACTCACCTACCCCTTCCCCCGACTAACCTCAAAACTACAACAACCAAAGCCTACCATAGCAAAACGTCTCACTTCAAAATATCTTCACACATCTTCAAAACCACTTTCTCTAACCATGCCACCATCACAATTCCAAGTTATATAAACACTCTAAAATATATCTCACTTAGATATCATAAGGACACCTCCAAACATCTAAAACATTGCTAATAAACTAAAAATAAGTGGAGACATACACTCAAACCCAGGTCCCACCTACTTCCCCTCAACCCCTCCTCACCTTCAAAATACATTTAACCTGCATCACAAAGCCACTGACTTAGTAATTTTAAATGTAAATATTCAAAGTATTGTGAGTAAAGTATCAACTATTCATGCTATCCTCTCCCATTACTCCCCTGATATAGTCATACTTACAGAGACATGGTTAAAACCTCACATTATAGACAACAAAATCATTCTTCCTGGTTATAACATACTTAAAAACTTAAAACTTAAAATACTATTTAAAAACAACCTTAATATACAACCCTTAAATCTAAACATTACCACAAACACTGCTGAGATACATCTGACTAAATTACAAATCAATCCCAACAAACATATAGCCATAATAGCCATCTATGTCTCCCCAGGGAACAATGCTTCATGACTGAGCACATCCTTCAAACCATTTCAAATGACATCAGCTATGAAACTGTCATCATGGGAGACTTCAACATTGACTGGTTGGCATGTAACTCTAATAATCCCAGCAATTACATCAACCTCTATGGCTTTTCACAAATCATTTAACCCCCAATCCTTGACTGGACTTTAACAAACCATTATACTATCAAAATTCTGGCTCTTTACCAGATAGTCTCAGTGACCATACTCCCACTTATATACTCAGGCAACATACCAACCTCACAAGACTGTCCATGTACCTCCAAATCATTAATAAGAAACACTTCAACCCACAAGACCTGATTAACATCCTAAAGAAACTCTGCTGGATCCCTCTCAAAAACCTACCCCTACATGCTGCTGTAAAACATTTTAACACCACTTTCCTCAACACTCTTGATACACTGATACTACCTAGAATAATCTGTGTAAAGTCAATCTATACCCCTTGGCTTACTCAAGAAACAAGAACCCTTTTTCCACTAAGGGATAAAGCATGGGCCATACCAACAAAACCTATCTAACTGTTCAGCTTATCAACAAATTAAAAATAAGGCTTAAAAATAAGGCTAAACACCAAATCACACTAGATAAAAAGAACTGTTATGCCAGTATCCAAGTAACACACTAAAGGAACACACAAAAATTATGGAACACAATAAAAAACATCCTACAATCAGGTCAAGCCTCTACCCCTCTCCTACTATACCTAACATCTCAGGTAACATCACTGACCATTTTAATAAGTATTTTACCAAAGGTATCCTATCCCTGATAAATAACCAAAACAAACAAAAATCTACATTCATTCCAACAAACAATAGTAGTGAAGCTTTTTCATTCCAACCCATTCCCACCAGAACCACAGAAAAACTACTCAAAAAGCTCAAACCAACTGCTATAACAGCTCGCAATCTACCAGCTGAATTTCTAAAAATAGCAGCTGAAGCCATTGCTTTTCCAGTATCAGTACTAATAAACTGATCCATTACTGAACAATATGACCCCTCCATCTGGAACACCTCACACATAATATCCTTACACAAAGGTGGAAAATCAACAGAACTCACAAATTACAGAGCAGTCACCATACTATCCCCATTACCCGAAATCTTGGATCGTTGTATACATTCCCAACTTCTGCAATACCTTATAACAAATAATCTTCTAGCCAAAACCCAACATGGCTTTAGACCACATCATAGCATCACTTCCGCTCTCCTCAGCTTCACTAATACCATAAATTAATATAGAAATGAAGAGAAAATAGTAGCATGTTTTCCCTAGACGTGTCAAAGGCTTTTGATACTGCTGAGCATGTTAAACTATTAGATGTTTTCACAAACCTAAAATGTACGTCTTCTGCCCTCACATGGTTCCAAAGTTATTTAGTGGGTTGTCAGCAGGCAGTAAAGTGTCAACGAGCTCTATCTCCTCTTCTCCCTGTCACTATTGGTGACCTACAGGGGCCCATTCTTGGTCCTCTTCTTTTCAGTATTTTTACCCATGACCTTAGCACTGCCGCCTCCCTAGCCATCACAATTCAACATGCCAATGACTCTGCTATTATATGTGCAGCACCAACTTTACAGCAATTTCAAAACATAACCCAAAAGTCCTTTACTGAAACTGAAATATGGTTATCAAACTCACAGCTCATATGTAACCCCAACAAAACTAAGCTTATGATTTTTCAATCTATCAGACCCTCAGAACTTCCCCCTAACTCCTATATTACAGCTAGGGACAATACAAAAATCAACCCTGAAACCCAAACAAATTACTAGGAGTTATACTTGACAATAGGCTGAGATTTGACTTACATATATCACACACAATTAAAAAGTTCACAAAAAAATGTGAAGCCATGCAGAAATAAAAAGTTCCTAACAGACAGTTCTAGAGAAGCTATTGCAAGGACCCAGATAATATCAACTCTCCTTTATGTCTCACCAATTTTCATAAACCTAAAAAAGTATGACACAGAGAAAATAGAATCATGCTATAACAAAATAGTTAAATTTGCTACATGATCTCCATACAAAACACACCACTGCCTTAATTTTAGAAAACTCTGTTAGCTAGAATTACCTCAACTTCTTGCTTACAACCAGCTCACCATGGCCAACAAACTACTCTATCAGCCTGAGGAAACTCCTGCTCTCCTGGATATACTCCATCCATACTCCAACCAATGTTCACTTCATTCTACGAATAAAGCATTATTACAAGTTATAAAAACAACAAACACCACTGGTGACTCTTTGTACCCCTCCCACATAGATAAAGCCTGGACTTTGCTACCATACATCATTAGCACCACCATCAAGCCTAGAGAATTCAAACAACAACTTAAAAACTATTTTACTGACACATGGCTCTGCTCATGTAACACTCCAGGCTAAGCATGGTCATTCACTTCTCTCCCTCTTATTCTTTAAGCTTCATCTACAGAAGTATCAACTGCTAAAGCTTTTCACTGAAGAATTTCTATGAGCCCCCATGTCATACTTGTGATCTGTAAATACACTCGGAATTCTATGATCGTTTTATCTACCGATGAACACTTACCGCAGTAAAACATATTGTAATAGTTCACTCTGCTAACTGAAGCTGTTCCAACTTTTATTGTTACTATGCTAGTCTCACACCAAAATGTTAGCACACAATCAATTTGTCCTCACTACTAACTGTTATATTATGTCCTCATTATCTTGACATGTAAACTATGTCTTGTATCATTATATAATTCTTTACTATCCTGTCAATGAACTTCTTAATGCATGTATTTTTTTCTTACTATGTGGAGCTTTATGTGATGTGATATGTAAGCTATTTCTTGCATCATTATAGAATTTTATTATCTTGTCAACAAACTTTTTATTGCATGTATTTTTAACTATGTGGAGCTTTTTTCTCCAGGTTGGGAGGGTGGCCTAATGGTTAATGTGTTTGCCTTACACACACAAGGTGCAGGGTTTGAATCTCACAAGGGGTAATTGGCTAGGCTTAAAACAGCTCACAAGGGCAGTTAGCTTAGTACTAATCTATGAACCTATGGGCCTCTGATGAAAATGGGAACTGCCCAGTGTAACTGTTCTAATAAACAAATAAAAAAATAAAATAAATGCCACTACTCTGGAACAGAATTGCCATCTATGAAAAACAGTGCTCACCTCTTTTTATATTCAAATGCATCTTTTATCAATGGATAGGAATAAGAAAACTTACCCCAGGACTGTGTCCTGTGCTATTACTGGACGAGGGCAGCACCTAAACGCCCGATTCTGCAGCATGACCCCCTTTCAATACTCAGCAGTATGTCTTCAGAAATATTTAATCACAAATGGGAGGTATAGGAGTAAAAATCATGGTAAGGGAAATATGAACATCTAAAGGAATAGCTCAGCTAGGCTTAAAATGGCCCTTCTGGGCAGTTAGCCCAGTATTCACTTATGAAACTAAGAACCAATACACAAAACACTCGACATATTTCACATACAACAGTACTCACACACACACACACACACACACACGCACACATATATATATATATATATATATATATATATATATATATATATATATATATATATATATATATATACATATATAATAGGTATCTCTGCAGGAGGTACTAAGGTTGAACTTTCTCAAGTGTCAGTTGCACAAAGTATAAAGCGATGAGGAAAATAATGCAGATCATTTTTCTCCATAGAAAATCAGTGACGGTGCAATTTCTTTGTATGGGCATTTTATTTTGTGAGATTTCACTTTTCTTTTATTTGTTACAACTGTCAAGTTGATATATCAAATGTTGTGGGGGTAGGGAAAACCGATACTATCAGGGGGTGCATGGGGGCTTGTCCCCCTACAAAAAATACTGGATGTTAACTTTTTTGACATTCTGAGTTTTGGGCATTATTTCAGATTTGCCATGTGGCAATCACTAGATGAGCCATATAGATAGATAGATAGACAGATAGATAGATCAATCTAGATATCTATAGATAGAGATATAGTTACATATACATAGTTTTTAACACATACACACAAACGCACACACACATATATATATATATATATATATATATATACACACACACATATATATATATATATATATATATATATATATATATATACATATATATGTGAACACTTTATAATCTCGAAATTCTGAAATATCGAATTTCAGAATCCCGAGATCATAAAGCCGAAAGTTTTAAATACCAAAACCCCAGAAGCACGAATTTCAAAATCCCGACGTTCGGAGATGTTGAAGAAGCGCTTCTGATGTTGCGGTGTTTGAATGGAAGCTCAGGTAAGTATGTTAAAAGGGGCACTAGCTCAGATTTTTTGCTTGAGCAGTTTGTTTACATTTTAACACTGTGTAAGTCACATGATCACCCAGAGGCAAGGTTTTCGAACTGCCTTCTTACCATACTGCAGGTCCGATTACACAAACTCTCAGCAGGGGTGGCTTTCTTAGAGGAAGTGTGAAAAGGTTACATTTCAAGTATGTCCTTTTATGTTTACCTTCCCCCATCTAAGGCAGTTAGATTAGCTGGAATCACTGCATTTCACTCAGCTAGATAACCTGTCTTGTCACACTCAGAACTGTTGCCTCTTTAGCACTGAATTGCTATATACTTTACTATGTACTTGTTTTGATAAACTAGGTCTAATAATTATTCAAGCCTAGGCAGTAGTATTTCTGTTTCATGTTTGTTACTACAAATCTTTTCTCATGCACTGGCAATTATTTGACTCATGGCTTGCTGTTGGTGTTGCCTGCATTCATCTAGCTGCACTTTTATAATCAAACACATTTTTCCTTATTTTACAGCACAATATTGCTTTAGCCGGTTGTGCTTGCAATAAAAACTGTCCAGTATCTAACATGTTTATATATTTTATTTATATATATATATATATATATATATATATATATATATATATATATTCCCTGTTTATCTCCCAACAACGACAGGCATCTTTGAAATGCAATCTAAGCACTGTTGTAAAGGTTTTTTTTCTCATTAGCTCTTGCTGTATGTCGGGTGGCCATGGTGGTGCAGCGGTTAGCATTGCTGCCTCACAGCAAGAGGTTCTCTGGTTTGATTCTTGGCTGGGGTGCCTTCTGTGTGGAGTCTGCATGTCCTCCCTGTGGTTGTGTGGGTTTCCTCTGGGTGCTCCGGTTTCCTCCCACATCCCAAAGATATGCAGTAGGTGGATTGGACACTCTAAATTGGCCCTAGGTGTGGGTGTGTGCGTGCCTTCTGTGGAAGGTTGGGTGCCAGGCTGACAACTCGACACCATAAAACTCCACTGCCAATCATGAGCAGACAGGTGATCTGCTGTGGCGACCCCTAACCGGGAAAAGCCGAAAAAAGAAGTAGCTCTTGCTGTATGTTATCCTTCAGACATCATACCATGACTATTTCTAGTATTTACATTGCATCACCATGGTTTTCTTTTTTCACTTTGTTTCTACCACTTATTGTGCTTCAATGTTTTGAGCTTGTACACCTTTGTTGAAGGCTTGACTGTAATGCAGTTAGTTTACACTCTTTAGCGTTTCACAGCTGAGGCAAATGCAGTATATGCTTTTTCTCATATACTTTTTATTACCACTGCTAGCATACTACCACAGTCCATTTTTTTATAACATTAAAAATGTCATGCTTTGACCAAAGTCTCATGCCCTTGGTCATCCTATATCTTGACTGGTTATAGTCGCTTTTTCTGTATGCATATGTATGTATGTATGTATGTAACAATTTGTCTTTGCATTCTTGTGGTTATAATAAAATTGCCTCTACCTGTTTTACTGACTGGTTTGAAATACAAGCATTCATGAATCTCTATACCTTCTTTATATATTCTGCATAGGTTCATAGGTTCATAGGTAGGTACTAGGCTATCGGCCCTAGGGCCCATACAAGCCTAACCAAAAAAGGTTCCCTGGCTTTCGCCACCCAAGAAAATTATTTTCCTGTGCCCCTGTCGAGCAGAGTCACAGAAGTGATCCCCGGGGTGAATTTCCCATTTCCCATCCAAGCATCAAGATTTTTCTTGAAGCGTGCTAATGAAGAGCTCTGTTTGACATAGATAGGTAGTCTATTCCAGAGTATGGGAAGTCTCTGGGACAGGAATCTATCCCTCCAGCATGTTCTGTTTATTGTGGTGACAAGGTTTAGGTCCCTAGAGCGTGTAGCTCAGAGGGATTGGGATTTCTTTAAGTGGAGCATGTCCAACAGCTCTGGGTTTGACATAGCTTTGTATGTTAGGCAGAGATCGCCCCTGAGTGGGCAATATGCGATGGAGTAAAGTTGTATTTTTTTGAGACGGTCTGCATAAGGCATCTGTTTGAGGCCAGTAATCCTCTTTGCGAGGTATTTCTGTGGTCTTTCCAGTTGTTGTAGATGTCTTGTGAGGTACATACCAAAAGGGGCGTTATACTCTATAATGGGTCTAATGAGTGATGAGTAGAGGGGAACAATGACCTCTTTTTTTCTGGATGAGAATCCTTTGGTGATGAGATAAGCCATGTAGAAGGATTTCCTGACCACTGTGGCGATGTGATTATCAAAGGCGAGACTACTGTCCACCTGTGTCCCAAGATCTCTTATCACATTTTCGGCATTAAGTAGACTACCAGCTATGTGGAATTTCATGGGTACAGAGATTTTGCCAAAGGGGATGACAATACACTTTTTGGCATTGAGCTTCAGGCCATGGCTTTGACATCAGGTATCTGTCGCAGTGAGGCCCTTTTGTAGTTTGTCCACATTGTTAGGAGTTTTGATTATGGCTCCTAGTTTGCAGTCATCTGCAAACTTTGTTAGCCAAAGACCTTCTGTGTTGGCCTGCACTTCAGAGAAGTAGATACCAGACAGGAGAGGACCCAGGACTGAACCCTGTGGTACTCCACTTGTCACTAGTCTGATGTCGGGTTTGGAATCTGCTACTTTCACAGTGTGGGTTCTGTCCATGAGCCATTTGGCAACCCATCTTGTGACATAGGGATTTATACCTAGTTTAGTGAGCTTATCTATAATTCCAGAGTGGGGGATGGTGTCAAAAGCCTTGGCGAGATCTAGATAAGCTGTGTGAACCATTTTACCCTCATCTATGGTTTTGGCGACTGCTTCAAAGAAGTCAATCAGGTTTAGGAGACATGATCTGCCTTTTACAAATCCAAACTGGGTAGGGTCCAGAGTTTGGAGATTACCAATGTCTTTGTTTATGAGTTCCATTATGATACGTTCCATGGCCTTGCAGACCAGGCTCATCAGGCTAATTGGGTGGTAGTTCCTGGGGTCCGTCATGGCTCCCCCTTTGTGGAGTGGGATAACCGTTGTGGTGCACCATTCAGTGGATACAAAGCCTGAGGTGAGGCTATAATTGAACATGGTACTTAGGTAGGGTGCCAGTTCATTCTGTAGTTCATGTAGAACGCAGCCTGGGATATTGCCAGGTCCCATGGATGCTGTGTTCTTGGCTTTGGAGAGTGTGTTTTTTACCTGTGCAGTCGTGATTATAGGAACTTTGCATTCTTCCGGTATAGAGATGGGCCCTCTAGGGGGTGAGAGGGGGGTAAAGTTAGCACTGAACCTATCTGCTAGGATGTTGGCAATATCAGTTGGTTCTGTATATTTAGTGCCATTGTGCTGTAGCTCAGAGCAGATCTGAGTGTTTCCATTTAGATTCTTGACATAGCTATAGAATGCTTTGTGGTTGTCTTTAGAGTCAGTGGCAATTTTGTTTTTGTAACTAGCTTTGGAGGATTTTATGAGGGATCTCAGCTTCTTACTGAGGTTGACCAGGGAGTTCCTCCAGTCATGGGATTTTACTCTTTTTTGCAACAGTTTCTTTCTTCTGTTGTAGAGTTTGTTTATGGCATATCTCATAATGCATGTCTTTTTATTCACAATACGCATGCAGTGCACATTCCTGCTTTACAAGTGCACTGAAAGGTTACTAGTCTACTGTAATTATGTTGGTTTTCTCTAAGGGGCCCCTGCTGTGTCTCAGATTGTGAGCTCATCAGTCTACTTTCCCAGTTGCTGATACAATAATATTTCCCACAAGTATTCATGTGTATGTCTCAATATGTGCTTTACGTCTATCTCACTCTGTTTATATATCTATATCTATCTATATCTATATATATAAAGGCCATTTTCCTGTACTTTCCCCTATCAACCTGGTGAACTTGGGCTAGGCTAATAGCCCTGGAGCATTTACAAGCCTAGCCCATAGGATTACCCTGGCATTGTGCCACCCGACCTGAGTTCCCAGTGCCTCTGTCGAGTAAAGCCACTGGAGTGATGCCCAGGGTGAATTTTCTATTTCACATCCACTTATCAAGATTTCTCTTAAAGAGGGCCAGTGAGGTGCTTTGTTTGGAATGTATGGGAAGTCTATTACATAGCATGGGCAGTCTCTGGGTTATGAACCTGTCCCTCAAGCTTGTTCTGTTGATTGTGGTAATGAGGTTGAGGTCTCTAGAGCATGTGGTGTGGAGGGATTGGGATTTCTTTAGATGTAGCATTTCTAACAGAGCTGGGTCAGACATGGCTTTGTAAGTCAAGCAGAGATCACCTTAGTAGGTGATATGAGACAGAGAATAGTTGGAGTTTTTTTAGTCTGTCCATATAGGACAAGTGTTTAAGGCCTAGGATCCTCTTTGTGAGTTACTTTTGCAGCCTCTCCAGTTGTTGCAGGTATCTAGTGAGGTACATGCCAAATGGGGCATTGTACTCAATGACTGGCCTAATGGAAGAGTAGAGGGAGACAATGACCTCTTTCTTCCTGGATGCAAAACCCTTAGTACTGAGATGTGCCACATAGAAGGACTTTCTTGACCATAGTGGCAATGTGGTGGTCAAAAGAGAAGTTATGTATACTGACAACCCTCTCCTCTTACCTCCCAACACTCAGACTTGCGAGTGAATCACTTATATATCCAAACTGGAAGCCACGCACTCTCCAGCCAAGACCGAAATAGTTGGTCACAAGGAGAAGGTCAACACTTGCACCACACCACACCACATGGAACACATAGCCCTACAGAACACACACCAGCACTGCCTTCACATAAAAACACAAACCACACATCCATCTTCGCGGAGGCTCTCAATAAAAATCTATCCAAACAGCAGAGACCTCCAAGGCAGAAACACACTTGACCACCACAACACAATACTAATCATGGATACATAACTCTCCTAAACAGTGTGCCAGTCAACCAAAGCCCCTAAGGCAAAACAGCATGCCCAATGCACTAGTCATAGGTGACTCCATAGTGAGCCACACTGATGTCCCACTCACTAGGGTGAATAAGGAGAAAGTAACAGCTGCCTGTCAGGTGCCAGGATCCACCATATAATGCATGCACTCAGGTCCCTCAACAACAGGTACAAAGTTGGCATCTACTTCTCTGAAGTACAGGGCAACACTAAGGGACTTTGGCTAACAAAGTTTGCAGATGACTGCAAACTGGGAGCCGTTATTATAGGTTCATAGGTTCATAGGTTCATACTAGGCTATCTGCCCAAGGGCATTTATAAGCCTAGCCCATAGTTATGTGGCTTTCGCCACCCCTTTAGTTTGAATAAAAACTATGCCTATCATTTTGCTGTGCCTCTGTCAAGCAGTGACGCTGAAGTAATCCCTGGGGTATATCTGCAATCTCCCATCCATTGGTCAAGATTCCTCTTGAACAAGACCAGAGAGGTGCTCTGCCTCACATGTACCGGGATTTTGTTCCACAGCATAGGGAGTCTCTGGGTGATGAATCTGTCCCTCCAGCACGTTCTATTTATAACCGTGTCAAGGTTTAAGTCTCCCGCCTTGTGGTTCTGAGGGATCTAGATTTTTGAGGTGAAGCATATTCATCAAATCTGGGTTTGACATGGCCTTATATGTCAGGCACAGGTCACCTCTGAGCAAGCGGTATGAGACTGAATAGAGCTGGAGTTCTTTCAGTCGGGCAGCATAAGACATATTTTTGAGACCCTTTATCCTTTTGGTGAGGAACTTTTGGGGCCTTTCAAGCTGCAGCAGGTGTCTGGTCAGATACATTCCGAACGGGCATTGTACTCAATCATAGGTCTAATAAGTGATGAGTACAGGGGACGATGACCTCCCTTGATCTAGATGTGAATCCCTTCATGATCAGGTGGGTGATATAGAAGGTTTTCCTAACTACTTTAGCAACATGAGTGTCAAACGAAGGCTACTGTCAACCTGGGTCCCCAGATCTCTGATGACTTTTTCTGTGCTCAGTGGATTGCCACCTATATGGTAGCTAGGGGTAGCCTTGTTTTTCCCAAAGGGTATGACTATGCATTTTTGGCGTTTAACTTCAGGCCATGGCTCTGGCACCAGTTATCCATTTCTGTGAGGCCCTTCTGGAGGATATCTGTGTCAGATGTGTTTTCGACTATGGCCCAGTTTGCAGTCATCTGCAAACTTTGTCAGCCATAACCCTCCTGTGTTTGCTTGTACTTCAGAAAAGTAGATGCCGAACAAGAGTGGACCCAGGACTGAGCCCTGTGGGACACCACTTGTGACAGGCTTTGAGTCTGACATGGCTCCAGCAACTCTGACCCTGTGGGTTCTGTCACTTAGCCAGTTTGCAACCCATCTTGTGATGTATGGGTTTACATTCAAGCTGATGAGTTTTTCGATGATACCTGAGTGGGGTATTGTGTCGAAGGCCTTTGCCAGGTCGAGGTAGGCTGTATGGACTGCCTTTCCTCATCAATGGCCTTGGTGACTGTCTCGAAAAAGTCAACCAAGTTTAAGAGGCAGGATCTGCCTTTGACAAAGCCAAACTGAGTTGGATCCAAAGTCTGCAAGTTCCCTATGTCTTTATTTATGAGTTCCATTATGATCCTCTCCATGGCTTTGCAGATAAGGCTTGTCAAGCTAATGGGGCGGTAATTTCCAGGGTCTGTGGAGGCACCGCCCTTATGAAGTGGGACCACAGTCGCCGTGCGCCACTCCTTGGGTACGTATCCTGAGGTGAGGCTAAGATTAAACAGCTGTCCTAACTGTGGGTTTAATTCCTCATTGAGTTCATGAAGCACACAGCCGGGGACAAATGATGTGGATATTCTACAAAAGGGCCTTACAGAAACAGATGCCTGGTGCCAGAGCCATGGGCTCAAGCTTAATGCCAAGAAAGGTATAATTATCCCCTTTGGAAAAAAACATGTACCCATGAACTACCATATAGGTGGCAGGACACTAAACATCGAAAATGTGATGAGAGACACAAGTAGACAGTGGTCACTTTCGATAACCACATTGCCACAACAGTCAGGAAATCCTTCTACATGGCACACCTCATCACTAAGGGCTTTTCATCCAGAAAAAAAGGAGGTCATTGTCCCACTATACTCATCCCTCATTAGACCCATTATAGAGTATAATGCCCCATTTGGTATGTACCTCACAAGACATCTGCAACAGCTGAAAAGGCCACAGAAATACCTCACTAAAAGAATCACAGGCCTAAAGCAGATGCCATATGCTGACCGTCTAAAAAACTCCAGCTATACTCTGTGGCATATTGTCTACTCAGAGGCGATCTCTGCTTAACATACAAGGCCATGTCAAACCCTGAGCTGTTGGACATGCTCCACTTAAAGAAATCCCAATCCCTCAGAGCCACACACTCCAGGGATCTAAACCTTATCATCACAATGAACAAAACATGCTGGAGGGATAGGTTCCTGACCCAGAGACTCCCCATACTCTGGAATAGACTGCCCATACATGTCAAGTAGAGCACCTCATTGGCCCTCTTCAAAAGGAACCTTGCTGATTGGATGGGAGATAGGAAATTCACCCCGGGGATCATTTCAGTTGCCCTGCTAGACAGGGGCCCAGAGAAGTAAATATTGTGGGAAAAAATTGCCATGGAACTGTTATGGCTAGGCTTGCATAGGCCTCAGGGCCTATAGCCTAGTACCAACCTATGAACCTAAATTACTCTGTCATTGTACATGTAGGTGTGAATGACCTGAGATGTACCTCCCTGGACTACATGAAAGAGACGTGGAGGAGCTCTCAGATTATGTAGCCCAGGCAGGTATGACCCTAGCCCTGAGCAGCCTCCTACCATCACCCAGAACGATGCCACAGTACAAGCAGAAAATGACTAGATTTCAACAAATGGCTAAGTTTCTGGTGTCATTCTAAGGGGATCCAGTATCTGTCTACCTGGTATAACATGACTGACACACCTCGATGCTCTGCCAGAGATGGCCTGCATCTGTCACCCCTGGGCTTCCAGATACTGGCCAAGGCTCTTGCCACCCCTATAGTGCCTTTTTAGGTGGTGTTCCAAAGACCAAATTACCACCATAACAGCTACAAACAAATGCAATCTGAGGGTCATGCTACTCAACACTAGAAGTCTAAATCTCAAAATGCACTCACTGGAAGCACTCCTTAAAATGGAAAACATCGACATTTAGGCTGTAACAGAGACCTGGTTCAAGGCAGCTGCACTACCAGGCAATAACTCATTCCACATCTTTTGGCCTCAGAGCTTGGACCAAAGCTCCAAAGACAGTGGTGTTTCCATATTCATAAAGGATGCGCACCTCCAGACTGGTAGCCCAACATAACGCATCAGAGATACTTCAGGTGCAGCTAATATTGGGTAAGACAGTGATTCTGGTTGTAGCCTGCTACAGGTCCTCAACCTTGTCCCATGACTCACACAGGTGTTGGTTAGGGGCTTTAGTGTGTGTCAGTGTGTGTTGTGACTGTGATGTGTGTGTGCAAGGGGAATGTAGCTGTGTGGTGGGGTTTCTGTGTGTTTGTGTAGCGTGACCCTGGAGTTAGTATATTTGAGTAGGGGGGTGTGGGGGGGTGCAGCCCCCCACATGGGGGTGCAGAGTGGCTTGCCCCCTGCTTGTATGTAGTGTAGGTTTGTGTGTTTGTGTGTGGGGGAAGGTGTGTGTTTGTCTATGTGTGTTGTGTCTGGTTAGTGTAGGATTCGCAATTTCAAAATTTGCGCTTTTGGGATTTCGGTATTTAGAGCTTTCGGCTTTTGTTTGCGTCTTTTGGCTATTCCCGGTTAGGGGTCGCCACAGCGGAACTCCGGTCCGCTAATGATTGGTAGTTGATTTTTACGTGCCGAGTTACCAGCCCTGACGCACAACCTTCAATGAAGGTACACCAATTCACGCATGTCTCCATGCAGAAGACGCTCTAGCTAAGAATTGAACCGAACAGTGTCTTGTTGTGAGGCGACAATGCTACCGCAGCACCACCACCGCGGGTATTTAGAGCTTTCGGCTTTATGGTCTCAAAATTCTGAGATTCATTATTTCAGGATTTCAGCATTATAAAGTGAATCCATATATATATATATATATATATATATATATATATATATATATATATATATATTAAATAGTAAATATAAACTGCACATAAAATTTAATTCCTCTTCTGTCCTTCAAAATCGTTATCATCACTAAACTTAGTTTTTTACCAAAACATTCAAAAGTTTCCACTATGTTATTATCTCTAAGTTTCTCTAAGTGCAGTGCTGTCTGTGGAATTTTATCTTGTGAGCATCGGAAAACACAGAGATAACTGTGCAGTTTCATAGATAAAGTCATCACGTTTAGTTCCTGTACAATAATAGACACATTACAGCCTACTGCCTTGTAATCATCAGTCTACACTTTGCACTGAACTCATCAGCGACAGCACTGTCCTCAGCAAATACAGGCTGATTTAAGTCTCAGTACTTTGCTGCATTATTAAGTATGAAAGCTTTAACACCACTTTCTTTAGGTGACTCTTTTAAAAGAAAAAAGCATGGTATTGTACAGCATGCCTACATAAAAGAAAAGCATCATGATTGACTATGTAAATCAAGCAAATGAAATTTAACACAAAAACGTTGGATGTAATACCTGGGACTCCTACATTTGTTTGATTGTCACATAGCAGCGTGCTTCAGTAAGGAAATGTTCTTCACACTCTTAATCATAAAATTATATAATTACAAAGTAAGTTATATACTCCATCTTAGAGCTGAATACAAATTCAGTATATAGGCATTCCAACAATGTACATAAATCTATAGAAATGTTAAATATAAAAGATTCTGCAAAGAAACCACATTTTCTCTGCTTATTTATGTTTCTGCTTTCTCACATCACATTTTTTTCATTTTTCACTTATAAAAATCATACACTCTTTGCTATAGTCAGTTACTGAGGTGATCTGTAGAGCAGATGATATGGGAAGTCAATCCGAATAGTATTTCCGGTCAAGAATTAAAATGTAATATTTGGTGCAACTTATTGTTCTGTGTATTTATGCATTTAACTATGTGTTATATTTCTTTTTCTTTATGTGGTAGTGATAGTGTAGAAAATTTGTAATTATATAATTTTATGATTAAATAAAATGTAACAGAATAAGGTCAAACTTCTGCTTGTCTTCACCCTGCAGTCTCACATTTGATCTATCAGTTTATTCATTGTGTCTTTTGGAACTAGCTGTGCCCATGGACTGTTTTAATTTTCTGATGAAAATTACAAGTCCTTAAGGTTAAGGACATAAACTGATCACAGAGGGATTTACTCCTTTCATAAGAAGATGGCATATCATTATGGTGTTGAATGATACAATGTAACAAGGTACTTATTTTCACATAAGGTTGTTGATACATGAACATCTTATCTGTGGATGTGGTGAGGCAGACATGATGGAATGATTTAAGTTCAACCAATGCCATTTTAGTGCATCTGTCAAGCCTGCCTGTCCTTCTTTGTAGCCATGAGTTATGTTTCTGTGCACCAAAGGTTGCAGAACTGTATTTCTAAAAATACCCTCTTTCAGCATCAGTGACAGTCAAGGTTACAGCACAACCCTTAAATGTATGGAAAGAACTTTTTTTCAAGAAATAATACTTTTTGTCCTAAAAGGTAAAGAAGAAAGTGTCAGATGTCGTTACGTCTGCATGTTTTGTCCAAAGAATATTTCCTGAGTTGTGCAGGATTTGCCAACTGCTGTTTATGTTGTGGTTATGCATGGCTTGGTCCCTTTGTGTCTTAAGTGTTGCATCTCCACATACCTCAGATGTCTTATCGCTAAAATCTAGGAGAAAGCTGAAAATATGAAGGATGAAGACTCAAAATCAGGAGCCTTTTTGAACATTGGCCCTA